>NW_016107338.1:10553565-10570056 GCF_001604975.1 Cebus imitator | reverse complement strand
ACGGGGTTTCACCATGTTGACCAGGATGGTCTCGATCTCTTGACCTCGTGATCCACCCGCCTCGGCCTCCCAAAGTGCTGGGATTACAGGCTTGAGCCACCGCGCCCGGCAGAAACATTTTCTTATCTTTTTCTCAGACAGGGTCTCTCCCTGTCACCCAGGCTGGTGTACACTGATATAATTACAGCTCACTGCAGCCTTGAACTCCTAGGCCCAGGTGATCCACCTTCCTTAGCCTCTCAAGTATCTGATACTACAGGCATGCAGCAACATGCCTAGTTAATTTTTAAATTATTTGTAGAGACAGGGTCTTCCTATGTTGCCCAGACTGGTTTTGAACTTCTGGCCTCAAGTGATCCTCTCCCCTAGGCCTTTCAGTGTGCTGGGAATATAGGTGTGAGCCACCACACCTTGCCTAGCAACATTTTCTTATTTAACTTATAACCCTTGCCCTACCAAATTCCTACTCAACTTTCAAGTTTTTGCTCAGACATTCCTAAAGTCATGGGTGACTAATTTAATTGCATTGCTTCTGTACGCTCATATTAGTAAATACACTTGTTGGCAAAATAATGGTTGAGAATATATAGTTGAGCAGTGTGATATTTTTGCAAGTTGCTTATTCTTTCTAAGCGTCCAGTTTCTTCACCAGTGAATGCGGATAATAGAAATTAACCATACGTTTGTTGGGAGTATGTAAGAATATTCAAAAACAGTTAACTCTCATTAAGCAAAGACATAGAATCAACCTAGGTGCCTATCAACTGTGGTATGTATATACCATGGAATACTATGCAGCCATAAAAAAGAATAAAATCGTAGCCTGTGCAGCAACATGGGTGCAGCTAGAGGCCATTATTCTAAGTGAATTAATGCAGGAAGAGGATAAATACTGTGTGTTCTTACTTACCAGTGGGAGCTAAACATGGCAGCAATAGACACTGAGGATTACTAGAGGTAGGAATGAGGGAGAAAAGCAAGGGTTGAAAAACTCTTAGGTACTATGCTCACTACTTTGGTAATGGGATCATTTGTGTCCCAGACCTCAGCATCACTCAATATACCCTTGTAACAAACCTGCACATATACTGCTTGAATCTAAAATAAAAGTTAAAATTTTTAAAAACCCAAAAAACTGTTAATGATTATTAATGTTGTTAAAACATTAGCATCGGCCAGGCACAGTGGCTCACGCCTGTAATCCTAGCACTTTGGGAGGCTGAGGCAGGAGGATTTCTTGAGGCCAGGAGTTTGGGACCAGCCTGGGCAACAACATGGTGAGACTTCGTCTCTACAAAAAATAAAAGTAACTGGGCATGGTGGTGCCCACCTATAGTCCTAGCTACTCAGGAGGCTGAGGTGGGAGAATTGCTTGAGTTTAGGAGGTAGAGGCTGCAGTAAGCCAAGATTGTGCCATTGCACTCCAGCCTGGGCAACAGAGCAAGACCCTTAAAAAGCAACAACAAAAACATTATTGTTAAGTATTTGTTTATCGCTTTAGAGTTTAGTAAAGTGCCTACGACATAATATGTGCTGTATGAAATGTCTGTAAGTCCAGATGCAGTGGCTCATGCCTATAATCCCAGCACTTTGGGAGGCTGTGATGGAAGGATTGCTTGAAGCCAGGAGTTCAAGACCAGCCTGAACAATGTAATGAGACACCATTTCCACAAAAATATTTTAAAAAATCAGCAAGGTATGGTGGTGAATGCTCCTATTCAGGAAACTGAAATGGGGAGATTGCTTAAGCCCAGAAGTTAAAAGTTGCAGTAAGCTGTGATCATGCCACTTCACTCTAGCCTGGGTGACAGAGCAAAACCTGGTCTCAAAAAAANAAAAAAAAAAAAAAAAAAAAAAAAAAAAAAAAAAAAAAGAACAACCGGGCACAGTGGCTCATGCCTGTAATCCCAGCCGTTGGGAGACTGAAGTGGTTGGATCATGAGGTCAGGAGTTCAAAACCAGCCTGGCCAACATAGTAAAACCCCGTCTCTACTAAAAATACAGAAGAAAAAAACAAGTAGCTGGGTGTGGTGGCATATGCCTGTAGTCCCAGCTACTTGGGAGGCTGAGGCAGGAGAATCGCTTGAACCCAGGAGGCAGAGGTTGCAGTGAGCCGAGACCACGCCATTGTACTCCATCCAGCCTGGGTAAGAGAGTGAGACTCCATCTCAAAAATTAAAAAAAAAAATTACTAAATGGATGAGTGAATTCAGATCATTCATATTTCATCATATCAATCCAAATAAAAGCCTAACTTCATGCCTTTTTAAATTCTTTTTTTATTTTGGTGAAATATACATTTAATACAGATTTGTCGATTTAGCCTTTTCTTTTCTTTTTGTGTGTGTGTGTGTTTTTGAGACAAAGTCTCACTCTGTTTTCCAGGCTGGAGTGCAGTGGCTCACTGCAACTTCCGCCTCCCAGGTTCAGGTGATTCTGCAGCCTCAGCCTCCCATAGGTGGGACTATACATGCATACCTCCATGCCTGGGTAATTTTTGTATTTTTAGTAGAGACACAGTTTCACCGTATTGGTTAAACTGGTCTCAAACTCCCGACCTCAGGGGATCCGCCCACCTTGGCCTCCCAAAGTGCTGGGATTACAGGCGTGAGCCACTGTGCTTGGCCCATTTTAGCCATTTTAAGTGTAGAATTTAGTGGTGTTACATTCACAGCATTGTGCAGTCACCACCACTGTTTCCAAAATTTTTTCATTATTCCAAACAGAACCTCTGTCTCATTAAACAATAAACTGTAATTTTCTCCTTCCTTCAGAGCCTAGAAACCATTAATATACTTTTCCTCTCTGTGAATTTGCCTATTTTGGATTCTCATGTAAGTGAAATCATACAATATTTATCCCATTGTGTCTGGCTTATTTCACTTAGCTAATGTTAAGATTCATTCATGTGGCATGTGTCAGAATTTTCTTCCTTTTTAAGGCTGAATATTCTGTTGTATACATATGTACATTTTGTTTATTTGTCCTTCGCTGGGCACTTGGGCTGTGTCTTCATTTTAGCTGTTGTGAATAATGCTGCTGTGAACATGGGTGTACAAATGTCTGTTAAAGCCTCTGCTTTGAATACTTTGAGGTATGTGTTCAGAAGTGGAATTGCTGGAATATGTGGTAATTCTGTTTTTAATTTTTTGAGGGACCATCATATTTTCCACAGCAGCTCTGCTATTTTACATCACCCCCACCAGCAGTGCACAAGTGTTCCCATTTCTCCACATCCTTGCTGAAACTTGTTTTTTTCCTTTAGATAATCGTCATCCTAATGGGTAGGAAGTGGTATGTCATTGTGATTTTGATTTGCATCTTCCTAATGATTAGTAATGATGAACATCTTTTCATGTGCCTGTTGGCCATGTGTATATTTTCTTTGGAGAAATGTTTAAGTCCTGTGTCCATTTAAAAAATCAGATTGTTTGTTTTTATGTTGTTCAAGTGTAGAAATTCTTTATGTATTCAGGATATTAAGTCCTTATCACATATGTGATTTGCAAATATTTTCTCCCATTCTGTGGGTTGCCATTTTACTCTGCTGATAGTATCTTTTGATACACGAAAGTTTTTCATTTTGATGAAGTTCAATTTATCTATTTATTTTGTTGCCTGTGCTTTTGATGTCATATCCAAGTAATTACTGCTATTTTCAATGTCAGGATTTCTCCCAATTTTTTTCCAAGAGTTTTATAATTTTAGGTCTTATATTTAGGTCTTTGTTCCATTTTGAGTTAATTTTTGTATATGATGTAAAGTAAGAGAACTTTATTCTTTTGCATGTGGATATCCAGGTTTTCCAGCACCATTTGTTGAAAAAGACTGTCTTTGCCCAATTGAGCAGTCTTGGCATCCTTATCAAAATCATTTGAGCTTATACTCTAAAGCTTATTTCTAGGCAGTCTATTGCACCGGTCTTTTTGTATGTCTTTAAACCAGTACTGTACTACTTCCATTACTTGTAGTATCTTTAAAAGATTTATTGTGTATATTTAAGGTATACTTGTAGCTTTTGAAATCAGAATGTGCAAATTCTCCAACTTTGTTATTTTTTTCCCAAGATTCTTTTTGCTCTTCTGGAACCCTTGACATTTCATATGAATTTTAGGATGGACTTTTCTATTTCTGCAAAAAATGCTGTTGGGATTGTGAATTGAATCTGTGTATTGCTTTTGGTGGTATTACCTTAGCAATACTAAGTCTTCCAACTCATGAACATTGGAAGTCTTTCCATTTATTTATGTTTTCCTTAATTTCTTTCAGCAAAATTTTGTAATTTTTAGTGTGCAAATCTTGTACCTCTTTTGCTAAATTTATTCCTACGTATTTTATTCTTTTTAAGCCAATTTTAATTATGGCAAAATACATAGAACATTAATCATCTTAACCATTTTTAAGTGTGCAGTTGAGTATAAAGTATTCACATTGTTGTACAACCAGTCGCCATGACTCCTTTCATCTGTCAAAACAAACTCTTTATCTATGAAGCAACAACTCCCCATTTTTCCTCCCCCATCTTGTGGCACACACCCTTCTTTAGTTAGGAATTTGACTTCTTTAGTTACCTCATATAAGTGGCACCATATAATATTTGTCTTTGTGTGACTGGCTTATTTCACTTAGCATAATGTCCTCAAGGTTCATCCATGTTGTAGCATGTGTCAGAATTTTATTCCTTTTTAACTCTGAATAATATGCTATTGTATGTATGTGTGTGTGTGTGTGTGTATATATATATATATATATATATATATATATGACAAATAATATATATATCACTGGTGGATGACACTTGGGTTGCTTGCACTTTTTAGCTATTCTGAATAATCCTGCTCTGAACAGGAGTGTACAAATTTATTTTTTCACTAGAAGTAGCATAACAAAATGCCATAGTCTGGGTGGCTTAAACAACAGTAATTAATTTTCTCACAGCTCTAGACACTAGCAGTCTGAGATCAAGGGGTTGCCACAGTCAGTTTTTCCAGCGGACTCTGTCCTTGGCTTGCAGATGTTCATCTTCTCACTGTGTGGGCACATCCCTGGTGTCTCATCTTTTTATAAGGACACCAGTCATTCTAGATTAAGTCCCATTCATATGACCTCGTTTAACCTTAATTACCTTTTAAAATGCATTGTCTCTAAATATGGAGAAATATTCTGAGGTGTACTGAGGGTTAGGACTTCAACATGTGAATTTTGAGGAGGACAAATATCTGTTTAAGATTCTGCTTTAACCCTTTCTTTTGTGTATGTACCTAGAAGTAGAATTGCTGGTTCCTATGGTAATTTAATTTTTAATTTTTAGAGAAACCACTGTACTGTTGTCCAGAGCAGCTATACCATTTTACATTCCCACCAACAGTGTACAAGGGATTCAATATCTACACATTCTCAGCAATACCTTTTATTTTCTGTTTTTTAAATAATAGTCTTCCTAATGGTTGCATTTTATTCTTTTTGATAATGTTATCAGTGAAATCGTTTTCTTCTTTCTTGTATTGTTTAATTCTAATGTATAGAAATACAGCTGATTTGTGTGTGTGTTGATCTTGTGTCCTATAACTTTGCCGAATTTGTTTATTAGTTCTGACAGGTTAAAAACTTTTTTTTTTTTTTTAGAGATGGGGGTCTCACTATGTTACCCAAGCTGATCGTGAACTCCTGGTTTCAAGTGATCCTCTCACCTTGGCCATCCAAATTGTTGGGATTACAGGCATGAGCCACCATGCCTGGGTTTTATGTGGATCCTTTAGGGTTTTTTTCTACATAGAAGACGATATGGTTAGGCTTTATGTCTCCACCCAAATCTCATCTTAAATTGTAATCCCGTAATCTACACAATCCCCATGTGTCAAGGGAGAAACCAGGTGAAGGTAATTGAATCATGGGAACAGTTTCCCCCATGCTGTTCTTAAGCTAGCCGGTGAGTTCTGACAAGATCTGATGATTTTATAAGGGGCTCTTTCCACTTCGCTAGGCATTTCTCCTTCCTGCCACCTTGTGAAGAAGGTGCCTTGTTTCTCCTTTGCCTTCTGCCATGATTGTAAGTTTCCTGACACTTCCCGAGCCATGCTGAACTATGAGTCAATTAAACCTCTTTCCTCTACAGATCACCCAGTCTCGGGCAGTTCTTTGTACCAGTATGAAAGCAGACTAATACAGAAGATCATTTCACCTGCAAACAGAGATAGTTTTACTTCTTTCTTTCCAATTTGAATAACTGTAATTTTCTTTTTCCTTCTTAATTGCTCTGGTTAGAAATTCCAGTACTTTTTAAAATAGAAGTGGCAAAAGTAGGCACCCCTAATTTGCTCCTGATCTTAAGGGAAATCAAGCCTATTTTTTTCTATAAAGTAAAAATATCCATCTGTGAACAGTCTTTCATATTTGGGATATACTTCTCATTAGCTTGGTTTGAATGAGGGAACACAGAGCTTATTAAGCACAAGAGGAAAAAGTATAGAATGGAAAGAGTGGTTTGAAGCTGATTGGTAGGTATGGGAGAACCTCACTAGGCCTGACAAAATGTTGAAACAGAGGTGGGGTCAGGGACATCCAAAACTCACCCCACCACTAGGAGGCAGTCCCCAGCCTGTTTCAGGGCTAGTTTCTAAAAGTATGAGCAGCATTCTATGAGTTATTAGCTCTTGTGTTTCCTCATTCAAACCAAGCTTAATGAGAAGTGTATCCCAAATATGAAAGACTGTTCTCCACAGACGGAAATTTTTACTTTATAGAAAAAATAGGCTTGATTTCCCTTAAGATTAGGAACAAATCAGAGGTGTCTGCTTTTGCCACTTCTATTTAAAAAGTCGTGGAATTTCTAGCCAGAGCAATTAGGGAGGAAAAAGAAAATTACAGTCATTCAAATTGAAAAGGAGGAAGTAAAACTATAATGAATGTTCATAGGGTATGACAGGTATTTCTGTAAATTAGGAATAAACATGGAGTAGAAAATAAGCATAGTTCATAATAATTTCCTTCATCGATAATGGGGTTCATGTAATTTACATCCATATTTTAAGACTGAAAGAGGGTAATACTAATGATCCTTCCTGAAAAGCAGGTATAAACTGACTAATATTAATGATCCCTCCTGAAATGGTATAAACCAACCGTCACAGGCAAACTGGGACACAGGATATCCTATTTGTAGAGTTTGTCGCATTCTTAGATGGCAACTGTAGTTACCATTTAATCTTGGGAATGTTTAGTCATGATGCCACATTAATTTCTGTTAAGAATTAACTACTAAAACAATCTAGAGGTGGGTTCATAAGGTTGAGACATTTAATATAAATAGCTTCAGTTCACACATGAACATAGAAAATAAAGGAAAATTTGTGAAGAATGTAGTGATCTCTGTTGCAGTTGCCTCTGCTATTGCATACAACTAAATTTATGCTCAAAGTTCTACTGCCCTTTAGGCAATTTCTTTGCATGTTAGATTGAGTCAGAGTAATCCTATGGTAATGCAACTTTCAGTGATGATTGATGATGAATTTATAGCTCATTTTTGCTTACTGTTATTTTCTGAGAGTTTATAATAGTATCTGTGAGCCATTTGACTCATATAACTGGATTTGTTTTCTGTAAGTAGTATGTCTTCCTTTTAGAATAGCCTCATTCATGGATGTATGTGTTATTTATATATAGGGCTATAATCTTTTATATCAACCTAAAAGTTTAAGAATTTCTGTCATAACATATTGGTAAACGATCTTAATTCTGTGGTCCATAACCTTTTTTAAATATTAAAAAATAATTGATCTATCATGTTTTTAGTTTCTGCAACCCACCTGGCAAGAGTGAAGCTTTTCATTGTTTTATCATTTGAATGGAAAGTAATATTCATCTTCTTTGGATGTTTTGCTGGCTCTTCTTTTGGTTCTCTAACCTGTGGGTGTTGCCCAAGGCCCTGTTTTCTACCTCTTTCCTTCGTATGTTCATTCTCTTCATGAGCTCATTCGTTCTGGTGAAAAATTCAGCTATGACTTCTATGTTAACTTGTAAAGCTGTCTGTTCAAACTGATCACCTCAATTTCATCAAATCTAAAGCTTAATTCATTTTCGAGTGTCAGACTCCTTTTCCCAACTACCCAAGGCCATTTATATCTGTCTTACTCTCCATAAGTGTGTCTGTCATATATATTACTATCAGTTTTATCCTAAGTAATTCATCTTTACTACTTTCTCTAGGAGCTTATAGGGGCTTCATTTTGTCCATTGCTTTAAGTTCAGGCTCCTATGCTTTCAAGGCTTTATCATCTAGTTCAGTCATTTCTCTCTCACTGGTCCCTCCCAGGATTTAATCTCACCCTTCCCCCAACCCCTTGGTTTTAGGCTGGTCTCCTCTTTGTCATGGTGAACACACCTTGCTGATGCTGTCCATTTAATTCTGGAATGCACAGCTGAAGGTTTACCTTATCCTGAGCCTTACCTGACTACCCCAGGATCCCAAGACAATTGGATAATTACGAACATTTATTTCACAAATGTTTAGAAAGTGACTGACATTTAGTTATTGTTTTTTCCTATTGCTTTGTTTCATCACTCTGTAAGTTCCATGAAGGCAGGCAGACCTATGTTATACTTCTCTGTGCTCCAGTGTAATCAAATGATAGGCACATAAAAAAGGCTTGCCGATAAGTTATTTTATTTTAAATATATTGTATCTTCTTTTTTTTTTTTTTTTGAGACGGAGTTTCACTCATGTTACCCAGGCTGGAGTGCAATGGCGCGATCTCAGCTCACTGCAACCTCCACCTCCTGGGTTCAGGCAATTCTCCTGCCTCAGCCTCCTGAGTAGCTGGGATTACAGGCACGCACCACCATGCCCAGCTAATTTTTTGTATTTTTAGTAGAGACGGGGTTTCACCATGTTGACCAGGATGGTCTCGATCTCTTGACCTCGTGATCCACCCGCCTCGGCCTCCCAAAGTGCTGGGATTACAGGCTTGAGCCACCACGCCCAGCCTATATTGTATCTTCTAATACAGACCTTAACCATGCCATTTTTATAGGTCAGTTTAATTTAATCATGTTTTGGGTCATTCATAAGTTGTTCTAATTCAAATCCTCACCTTTAGGGAACCAAAGCTTACAGAACAGCGGTTCTCAGTCTCAATGGAATGAACAACCCCCTTTTAAAAATTAAGTACTTTGTAAAAATCACTTTATTATCCTGAAAAAAATGTATGGGCAAAACGACCTATTTATATACCGAATGTAAAACAAGAATGCCTGAAATCACACTAAGAAGCAATAAAGGAAAATTTTATAATAAAATATTAGATATTTCAATATATAAATGCTTAGGCATGACTGCACTGGAAGTCCCAATGAAGTAGTCGAATACTGGTACACAGAAGCACTGTGACATACGCAACTATGTATATAAAGTGATTGAGATAAGTTGTATTGATGTTTAAAGTATAATGAGTAGTGTTTCTTTCAGTAGTGTGATTTTCTGAAATGGTGAATAACACTTGACAAAGTTCCAAACTTTTCATTCCTGAAAAATTCAGCACATATCAATACTCTACAAGAATATATTATGTTTATATGTAACATGGAGAGTCTAGGCTCACATAATTATAAACACGTTTTTCCTTTCAATGACCATCTATCAGGAGTTAAAAGTGATGAGACATTTCTTTGTTCTGTGTAACTATCCTACGTCTTGCCCACTTGCTTCCTGCTCACTAAATATAGTAGCAACTGATTATTGTGATTATAATAACCAAAAATCCCCCCACCAGATTGATTTCTTTCTTTTTCTTTTTCTTTTCTTTTCCTTTCCTTTCTTTTCTTTTCTTTTCTTTTCTTTTCTTTTCTTTTCTTTTCTTTTCTTTTCTTTTCTTTCCTCTCCCTCTCTCTCTCTCTCTCCCCCCCGCGCCTTCTCTCCTCTTTCTCTTTCTTTCTTTTTTTGAGACAGGGTCTCACTCTGTTGTCCAGGCTGGAGTACAGTGGTGTGATCATGTCTCACTGCAGCCTTGATCTTCCAGGCCCAAGATATCCTCCCACCTCAGCCTCGTAAATAGCTGGCACTACAGGTGCATGACACCATACCTGGCTAATTTTTGTATTTATCACAGAGACAGGGTTTTGTCATGTTGCCCAGGCTGATCTCAAACTCCTGGGCTCAAGCGATTTGCCTGCCTCAGCCTCTCAAAGTGCTGGAATTACAGGTGTGAACCACCATGCCCAGCTCCCCACCAAATTTCTTTCTTTTTTTTGTTTTTGAAATTTTATTTGATAGAGACAGGGTTTCACCATGTTGTCCAGGCTGGTCTCGAACTCCTAGACTCATGTGATACACCCATCTTGGCTTCCGAAAGTGCTGGGATTACAGGCATGAGCCACTGTGCCCAGCCATTGCCACCAATTTTTTAAGACAAAAAATACTATTTTCCGTACAAAAAAGTCCCTTTTCTTAGGGAATGCTGCCCCATTGAGAATACTGTTCAAAATGATTTTGATTTTCAAATGAAATTAGCACTTCTCAAACTGTGTTTTGTGATGAACTAGTTTTTGACATGTTGATGGATACCCATGGGGGAGGAATATTCTAAGGTCAAATTTAAATAGTTTTCTCTTTCTCTCAACTGCATGATTTTTCATAGCTTTTAATGTGTCAATGACTATTTTTCAGTTTACTAGAGGAAAATGCATTATTTTCCATAATGATTTCATTGTGGAGTCCTTTGGAAATTGCTGAAGTCAGTTGTTTAAAATATAACCCTTTTAGGCATATTAGATTCTGTGGATTACACTTTGAAGATAAAGACAAAAATGTGTGTAATGTGTCCCATTTATAGCAGGATCTAGGCAGCCTTTGGTCACCTAGTGAACTTTTAGTTGCATGTGTCTTGCTATTTGTATGTCTGTTCTTTTTTTTTTTTTTTTTTTTTTTTTTTTTTTTTTTTTTTTTTGAGATGAAGTCTTGCTCTGTCGCCAGGCTGGAGTACTGTGGTGAGATCTCAGCTCACCGCCACCTCCACCTCCCGGGTTTAAATGATTCCTCTGCCTCAGCCTCCTGAAAGCTGGGACTAGAGGTGTGTGCCACCATGCCCAGCTAATTTATTGTATTTTAGTAGAGACAGGGTTTCACCCTGTTGGTCAGAATGGTCTTGATCTCCTGACCTCATGATATGCCGCCCTTTGCCTCCCAAGTGCTGGGGGATTACAGGCGTGAGCCACTGTACCCGGCCTAAGCATGTCTATTCTACCAGAATGTTATGGAATAATTCAATCCTTAGCTGTGAAATTTAGTAAACCTAGGAAAAGTTGTAAACAAATTATGGAAATTTATTACTGCACAATTACATTGCATATCAACCTAAAAGTGGCAGGAAGGTGGAGTGGCCAAAATAAGTAAACCCCAGGTCTTCTATGTTGATAATGCTGGTAAAATTTTTCTTCTGTTAATAGTTCAAATAATTTTCATAATGGGATCATATGCAAATTAGAGGAGACAGCATTCAATGAAAAATATGTGAATGCATCTCTAAAAAATACTAAAATGGACATAGAAATAATTTAGATTCTTTGGAGAAACCTGAAGGAAAATTGACAAATAAATACATCAATGAAACACACAAAAGAACATAAAACAAATAAAATAGTGGAAACCATTACTTTAAAAAAATTTTAGATTCTGGGGGTACATGTGCTAGTTTATTATGTGGATATATTGAGTGACACTGAGGTTTGGGCTTCTAATGATTCCATTGCACAAGTATCGAGCATAGTACCTGATAGGTAGTTTTTCAGCCCTTGTTCCCTTCCCTGCCTCCCAACTTTTGGAGTCCACCATGTCTATTTTTCCTGTCTTTGTGCCCACATGTACCCAGTGTTTAGCTCAAGTAAGAACATGCTGTATTTGGCTTTTTTTCTGTGTTAATCCACTTAACATAATGGCCTCCAGAGGCATCCATGTTGCTGCAAAGGATGTGATCTAATTCTTTTTAATGGCTGCATAGTATTCCGTGGTGTATGTACTGGATAAAGTATTTCTTTATCCAGTCCACTATTGATGGGCACCTGGGTTGATTCTATGTCTTCGCTATTTTGAATAGTGCTGCGATACACATCTGAGTGTGGGTGTCCTCTTGGTAGAATTATCTGTTTTCCTTTGGGTATATGCCCAGTAATAGTAATGGAATTGCTGGGTTGAATGGTAATTCTATTTTTAGATCTTTGATAAATCTCCAAACTGTTTTCCACAGGGGCTGAACTGTAATTTGCAGTCCTGTTGCAGTGTATAAGGATTACCTTTTCTTCTCAACCTCACCAATATCTGTTTTGTTTTGTTTTGTTTTGTTTTGTTTTGACATGGAGTCTTACTCTGTCACCAAGGTTGGAGTGCAGTGGTGAGATCTTGGCTCACTGCAACCTTCATTCATGATTTGGCTCTCTGTTTATTATTGCTGCATAGGAATGCTTGTGATTGTGATTTTTGCAATTGATTTCATATCCTGAGACTTTGCTGAAGCTGCTTATCAGCTTAAGGAGATTTTGGGTTGAGATGTTGGGGTTTTTAAAATATACAATCATGTCATCTGCAAACAGAGACAATTTGACTTCTTCTTTTCCTAATTGAATATGCCTTATTTCTTTCTCTTGCCCGATTGCCCTGGCCAGAACTTCTAATACTATGATGAATAGGAGTGTTAAGAGAGGGCATGCTTGTTTTGTGTCGGTTTTCAAAGGGTTCAAGCAATTCTTCTGCCTCAGCCTCCTGAGTAGGTGGGACTACAGGCACATGCCACCATGCCTGGATAAGTTTTGTATTTTTAGTAGAGAGGGGTTTCACCATGTTGGTCAGGATGGTCTCGATCTCCTGACCTCATGATCCACCTGCCTCAGCCTCCCAAAGTGCTGGGATTATAGGTGTGAGCCAACGTACCCAGCCTATCTGTTATTTTAAAATTTTTAAATAATAGCCATAATGACCAGTGTGAGGTGTTATCTCATTGTGGTTATGATTTGCATCTCTGTGATGATTAGTGCTGTTGAACATTTTTCATGTTTGTTAGCTGCTTGTATGTTTTCTGTTGAGAAGTGTCTATGTCCTTTGTCCATTTTTTTAGTATTATAATTTTTATTCAATGTAAGCATAATTTGTTTCCAATTTTAACATTAAGAGAACAAATCAGGTATCTTATAAAACTCAATCTTCTCCTTTTTTAAATTATACTTTAAGTTCTGGGGTACATGTGCAGAGGATGCAGGTTTGTTACATAGGTATACATGTGCCATCGTGGTTTGCTGCACCCATCAACCCATCATCTACATTAGGTATTTCCCATAATGCTATTCCTCCCCTAACCCCTGACCCCCATATAGACCCTGGTGTATAATGTTCCCCTCTCTGTGTCCATGTGTTCTCATTGTTCAACCCCCACTTATGAGTGAGAAAATGCGGTGTTTGGTTTTCTGTTCTCATGTTAGTTTGCTGAGAATGATGGTTTTCAGCTTCATCCATGTCCCTGCAAAGGACATGAACTCATCATTTTCTATGGCTGCTATACATGGTGCGTATGTGCCATATTTTCTTTATGCAGTCTATCATTGATGGGCATTTGGGTTGGCTCCAAGTCTTTGCTATTGTGAACAGTGAGCAGTGAACATACATGTGCATGTGTATTTATAATAGAATGATTTATAATCCTTTGGGTATATATCCAGTAATAGGATCACTGGATGAAATGCTATTTCTGTTTCTAGACCCTTGAGGAATTGCCACACTTCCACAGTGGTTGAACTAATTTACACTCCCACCAACAGTGTAAAAGCATTCCTATTTCTCCACATCCTCTCCAGCATTGTTTCCTGACTTTTTAATGATCGCCATTCTAACTGACGTGAGATGGTATCTCATTGTGGTTTCGATTTGCATTTCTCTAATGACCAGTGATGATGACCTTTTTTTCATATGTTTGTTAGCTGCATAAATGTCTTCTTTTGAGAAGTGTCTGTTCATATCCT
Source organism: Cebus imitator (assembly GCF_001604975.1). Lineage (NCBI taxonomy): Eukaryota > Metazoa > Chordata > Mammalia > Primates > Cebidae > Cebus > Cebus imitator. The sequence continues at coordinate 10,556,058 of NW_016107338.1, read as the reverse complement.
TTGCCCACTTTTTGATAGGGTTGTTTTTTTCTTGTACATTTGTTTAAGTTCTTCCTAGATTCTGGATAATAGCTTTTTGTAAGATGGATAGAGTGCCAAAACGTTCTCCCATTCTGTAGGTTACCTGTTCACTCTGATGCTAGTTTCTTTTGCTGTGCAGAAGCTCTTTAGTTTAATTAGATCCCATTTGTCTATTTTGGCTTTTGTTGCCTGACTTTTGGACTTTTGGTGTCTTAGTCATGAAGTCTTTGCCCGTGCCTATGTCCTGAATGGTATTGCATAGGTTTTCTTCTAGGGTTTTTATGGTTTTAGGTCTTACATTTAAGTCTTTAATCCATCTTGAGTTAATTTTTATATAAGGTGTAAGGAAGGGGTTCTGTTTCAGCTTTCTGTACATGACTAGCTAGTTTTCCCAATACCATTTATTAAACTGGGAATCATTTCCCCATTGCTTGTTTTCATCAGGTTTGTCAAAGATCAGATTATTGTAGATGTGTGGTGTTTTTTCTAAGGCATCTGTTCTGTTCCATTCTATATATCTATTTTGGTACCAGTACCATGCTGTTGTAGTTACTGCAGCCTTGTAGTATAGTTTGAAGTCAGGTAGCATGATGCCTCCAGCTTTGTTCTTTTTGCTTAGGATTGTCTTGGCTATACTGGTTCTTTTTTTGGTTCCACATGAAATTTAAAGTAGTTTTTTCTAATTCTATGAAGAAAGTCAATGGTAGCTTGATGGGAATAGCATTGAATCTATGAATTACTTTGGGCAGTATGGCCATTTTCAAGATACTGATTCTTCCTAACCATGAGCGTGGAATGTTTCTCCATCTGTTTGTGTCCTCTCTTATTTCCTTGAGCAGTGCTTGTAGTTCTCCCTGAAGAGGTCCTTCCTATCCTTTCTAAGTTGTATTCCTACGTATTTTATTCTCTTTGTAGCAATTGTGAATGGGAGTTTGCTCATGATTTGGCTCTCTGTTTGTCTATTATTGGTGTATAGGAATGCTTGTGATTTTTTGCACATTGATTTTGTATCCTGAGACTTTGCTGAAGTTACTTATCAGCTTAAGGAGATTTTGGGTTGATACAATCGGGTTTTCTAAATATACAATCATGTCATCTGCAAATAGAATTTGCATTCCACTTTTCCTAATTGAATACCCTTTATTTCTTTCTCTAGTCTGATTGCCCTGGCCAGAACTTCCAAATCTATGTTGAATAGGAGTGGTGAGAGAGGGCATCCTTGTCTTGTCCAGGTTTTCAAGGGAAATGCTTCCAGTTTTTGCCTATGCAGTATGACATTGGCTGCGGGTTTGTTATAAATAGCTCTTATTATTTTGAGATATGTTTCAATACCTAGTTTATTGAGAGTTTTTAACATGAATGGCTGGTGAATTTTGCTGAAGGCCATTTCCGCATTTATTGAGATAATCAAATGGTTTTTGCCATTGGTTCTGTTTATGTGATGGATTACATTTATTGATTGTTCATGTTGAACCAGCCTTGCATCCCAGGGCTGAAGCTGACTTGATCGTAGTGGATAAGTTTTTTGGTCTGCTGCTGGATTTGGTTTGCCATTATTTAATTGAAGATTTTCACGTCAATGTTTATCAGGGATATTGGCCTGAAATTTGCTTTTTTTTTTTGTTGTGTGTCTGCCAGGTTTTGGTATCAGGATGATGCCGGCCTTATAAACTGAGTTAGGGAGGATTTCTTCTTTTTCTTTCGTTTGGAATAGTTTTAGAAGGAATGGTACCAGCTCCTGTTTGTACCTGTGGTAGAATTTGGCTGTGATTTTGTCTGGTTCTGGACTTTTTTTTAGTTGGTAGGCTATTAATTACTGCCTGAATTTCAGAACTTTTTATTGGTCTATTCAGGGATTCAACTTCTTCCTGATTTAGTCTTGGGAGTAAGTGTCCAGGAATTTATCCATTTCTTCTGGATTTTCTAGTTTATTTGCGTAGAGGTATTTATAATATTCTCTGATGGTAGTTTGTATTTCTGTAGGATTGGTGGTGATAGCCCCTTTATCATTTTTTATTGCATCTATTTGATTCTCCTCTCTTTTCTTATTAGTCTGGCTATGAGTCTATATATTTTGTTGATCTTTTCAAAAAACCAGCTTCTGGATTCATTGGTTTTTTGAAGGGTTTTTTTTTTGTGTCTCTATCTCCTTCAGTTCTGTTCTGATCTTAGTTATCTCTTGTCTTCTGCTAGCTTTTGAATATGTTTTCTCTTGCTTCTCTAGTTCTTTTAATTGTGATGTTATGGTGTCGATTTTAGATTTTTTCCTGCTTTCTCTGTGCTTTTGCCCACTTTTTAATGGGATTTTTGTTTTTTTCTTGTTAAGTTCCTTACAGACTCTGGATATTAGTCTATCGTTGGATGCATTGTTTGCAAATATTTTCTCTGTAAGTTGTCTGTTTACCTTTTTTGAGACAGAGTTTCGCTCTTGTTACCCAGGCTGAAGTGCAATGGCGCGATCTCGGCTCACCG
>NW_016107338.1:10549834-10551686 GCF_001604975.1 Cebus imitator | reverse complement strand
CTGGAGTGCAATGGTGTGATCTCGGCTCACTGCAACCTCTGCCTCCTGGGTTCAAGTGATTCTCCTGCCTCAGCCTCCTGAGTAGCTGGGATTACAGGCATGTGCCAGCATGCCTGGCTAATTTTTGTATTTTCAGTAGAGATGAGGTTTTACCATGTTGGTTAGGCTAGTCTCGAGCTCCTGAGCTGGTCTCGAGCTCCTGACCTTGTGATCTGCCCACCTCAGCCTCCCAGAGTGCTGGGATTACAGGCATGAGCCACAGCACTCAGCCTCATTGGAAGATTTTTACATCTATGTTCATAAGGAACATTTGCCAGATTTTGGTATCAGGATGATGTTGGCTTTTTAGAATGAGTTAGGGAGGAGTCCTTGCTCCTTGAATTCCTGTAGAAGTTTCAGTAGGGTTGGTACCACAACTCTTCTTTATATGTCTGGTAGAATTCAGCTGTGAATCCATCTGGTCCAAGGCTTTGTTCGATTGGTAGGTTTTTGAAAAAAATAAAATAAATAAATTACAGATCCAGTTCCATTACTTGTTATTGGTCTGTTCAGAATTTTTGTTTTTTTCTGATTCAATCTTGGGAGGTTGTGTGTTTCCGGGAATGTATCAGTTTCCTCTAGATTTCCTGGTTTGTGTGCATAGAGTTTTTAATAATAGTCTCTGAGGATCTTCTGTATTTCTGTGAGCTCACTAGTGATGTCAACTTTGTCATTTCTAATTGTACTTATTTGGATCTTCTCTCTGTTTTTCTTTGTTAATCTGGCTGGTGATCTGTCTATTGTTTCAAATAACCAATTTTTCATTTCATTGATTCTTTGCATTTTTTGGTCTCTATTTAGTTCTGTTCTGATTTTAGTTATTTCTTTTCTTCTGTTAGCTCTGGGTTTAGTTTGTTCTTGTATTTTTTGGTTCCTTAAGGTGTGAGGTTAGGTTGTTAATTTGAGATCTTCCTATCTTTTTGACATAAGCATTCAATGCTATCAACTTTTCTCTTAACGCTGCTTTTGCCACATCACAGAGGTTTGGTAAATTGTGTCTCTGTTTTCATTTATTTCAAAGCATTTTTGTTTTTTGAGATGGAATCTCGCTCTGTCGCCCAGGCTGGAGTACAGTGGCACGTCAAAAGCATTTTTTTTGTAGTTGCCATAATTTCATTGTTTACTCACATGTTTTTCAGAAGGTGGTTTTTTAGTTTCCATGTATTTGTTGGAAACCATTACTTGTTGCTTAAGTGACGTCCAGAAATTCATTATGAAGTTTTTAAAGAAGCTCCATTTGAAGAACAAGGGAGTCTGTCTGGCTGACAAACATTGTAGTTTTATGAATTACATACATTATCATCAGTCGTGGTGTGCAGAATTAATTAATTTCACATTGCCTTGGTTGCAAACAACCTGTGATGATAATGTCAAAGAACCAGAGAAAATAATGAATGAATATGATAGCAAAAATAAAGACCCTAGTCTCTATCTCAGTATCTAGAACACATCAACCTTAATCAGTAATAAACAACATAATTAGATCAAAAGCATGCTACACTCTTAGGTCCACCCTGCCTCTCCTATAAAGGTACCCAGCTTCGTTAGCCAGAACATATGTATCAGACCTTTGAATAATAAGTTTAAGAGCATGTTAACAGTTTCAGAGTGTTGAGAAAGGGTAAATAATCCACACATACTTCAAGTGATCCTTGTTAACAATGACTGGTTTCTCTTGTAACTGGACTGAACATGATGAAAAAACATAAAAACAATTTTTCTGCATACTACTCACAAGATCTTACTTAGCTTTGTACAAGGTGATGTCATCATTACTCTATCTCTGAAAGAAAAGGTGGCTGATTTTATGGGA
>NW_016107338.1:10546149-10549814 GCF_001604975.1 Cebus imitator | reverse complement strand
TACATATTTGCTGGAGGAAAATGAGAAGGAAACAGGGACTATGGCAACTTCATGCCCTGAATTCATCCATAGGATGAGCATGGTGAGTTTATCTGAGAAATGTAGGGTTATTCCATTCACCAAATTATTTGGCATGTTTGTCAATAAGAGCAGCTGCTTTTAAAAGTGATTGTACTTTTGAGGCACCTGTGTCCAAGCTAGAAATTGTGTCTACTAAAAATGTAAAGTTAGCAAAACTGCCTAAGTGGAGGAAACCCCTTGGCTGCTGTGAAACTCTGATCATCAGTGGTAAGTGATCCACAGTGCAAATAGTATGTGAAAAACATTATTGAAATTCAGCAAGATCAAATGCAGGTAAAGGATTATGAGTGTGGACACTTAAGGTTGTTGGTCTCAGGATCCTTCCTGTTATGTTCAGTAAAATTATAGCTTGTCTCTCCCAGGATAGCAAAATAAGTAATTCTACCAAATGTTAATGACAGGACCATGTTATTGCTACTCCAGGACCCACAAAGGGAAGCATAAACTTTAACTTACCCTAAATGCGATTGTCAGGGAAGACCACCTGTTTTGAGGAGAGATAGCTCCAGCCAGGAAAGAAGTTGTAAGTGTGTTTAATTAAATGGCTCATTACTTCTCTCACCATTTAAAAAAGTTGAGACATCTCTGTTTTCTTAAGGCAAAACAGCAGAGGATTCTAAAGGGAAACAAGATGATGGATAGGAAGATGCCCATGTTGTTAGAGGAATCTTCCAGAACCCTGATTCTGTCTGGTTAGGACTACCACTGGAGATGAAGACCTGGCATGATGCCCCACATTGCTACGTACCCAGAACCTTCTCTCCTACACCAAGGCAGTAATTTCCTTACACGTCCTTGGGCTAAAGGGGACAAGTGGCCAGTTATAGTGGGCTAAAAGGTACTTGACAATTTATAGTGAAATATTGCTTGAAAAAGCAGTTTTTGTCTCTCCTTGACATAATTCTCTCTACTTAAGAAGAGCTACAAGAATTCTGTTTGCATTTGCCGGTTTACAAAGTGAATGGCAAATTAATGATATTTGATATATATAAAATTGGAAGAAAACATTTCAAAGAAAAAGAAAATAAATTACTTAAATGTTATTTAACACTTTAAAAGGCAAATACATGAAAGTTCAGTTGTCATGCAATCTGCCTTATGTTTTCTCCCAGGTTAATTAATGAAGGTACAAAAATAAGGAGGAACAAGAACTAAATGCTAATTAACATAAAAATTCCTACATCTCTGTAAAATCCAAGAGCTTACAACTAAAATGTAGTCAAATGACTTTAGGGTTTTTCTTTCAATATTAATACCTAAGTATTCACTTCCAAATAAAAAGGGAAAAGTTTTAGATTTTTGCCCCCTCCTCCTATAGAGAAATTCCAATAAAATAAGAAACCTGATATTCGGTGTTTTTAAAAATTGTTTTTTAAATTTTTTGTAGAGATCGGTCTCACATATTATCCAGGCTGGTTTTGAGTTCCTGGCCTCAAGTGATCTTCCTGCCTTTACCCACTGCACCCAGCTGGTTTGGGGTTTTGTTTGGGTTGTTTGTTTAGTTTTTCAAAATTGTAGTGAAAGATATACGTGTTTACATCAATCATGTTTATATTGTATATCGAAAGCCACCTTTCTTGGGAAATTTAATCTCAAAGCTACTGCTTTGAAATGAAAACATCAAATTAATCGCATACATATATAAATGTATGTAGCCTGTTTAATGTGATGCTAATATAGATATCTTACTGAAGTACCTCAACTATTAAACTGAAAACTGTAGATTGTTCTCACTTAAGCTAGTGTGACATTTGCTTTTTCCTCTTGGTATTCCTATACTCTTGAGCTCTAGGATTGAGCTCTCAAGGATGCAGGGCGACACATGAAGTACTCTTAGAGATTCAAGGCAATGGATCTAACATATATTAAATGTCCGTCTGTTATAGGCACTGCAATAGATTTTTTATATTTAATTTACTTAATCCCCACATGAGTTTAATTTTTATTCTCCCTTTACAGATAACAAAAATGGAGACCAAGATAAATTGTCCAAGATCATTCAACTATTAAGTACTTGAACTTAGTTTTTAATCATGGTTAATCTGATACCAAACCAGGTATCATGCCATTTTGAATAATCTGCAAAGCAGTGTTAATGCAAATTATTTCTATTGGTCAAAAGGATAAATACATTTTCATAGCTTTCGAAAAATTACTATACATCCCTTTCCCAAGTTTTGCTCAAAACCCTTCATTTTGACATTCTGTTTCACTTACTGTAAAGCTAATGTTTTTAGTGTCCTACAAATCCCTACTTAAGCCCTGCCCCACCTCTTTCTGGTCTTTCCAAGCTCCTCATTTACTACTTTTCTTCTTGATCATTATGCTTCAGCCACTCTGGCATTCTTACTATTTCTTGAATATGTGAGGCATACCTTTGTCTCAGGCCTATTGCATTAGCTGTCCTCTCTGTCTGGAATGTTCTTGACATCCAGATATCCACAGGCTTTACTTGTATTTCTCCTTCAAGTTTTTGCTCAAATTTCATCTTCTCAGTGAGGGCCACCCTGGTAGCCTCGCTTAAAATTGCCATGTCACCTACTTCAATTCTCTCTTATTTTGTTCCTTCTCTCTCTTTTTGTATATATTTTTAGAGATAGGGTCGTCTTCTGTTGCCCAGACTGGGGTATGGTGGCACGATCATGGCTCACTGTATGTAGCCTTGAACTCCTTGGCTCAGTTGATCCTCCTGCCTCAGCCTCTTGTATAGCTAGGATTACAGGCATGTGCCAGCATGTCCAGTTAATTAAAAAAAAATTTTTTAAGAGATGGCGTCTCACTATGTTGTCCAGGCAGGTCTTGAATTCCTGGCCTCAAGTGATCTCCCACCTTGGTCTCTCAAAGTGTTGGGGTTATGGGCATGAGCCACCATGACTGGATCTATATTTTTTCCAGAGCACTTATCACCGTCCAACATACCATATGATTTACTTATCTGTCCACTCTTTCCTTACTAGAGTGTAAAATCCATACACTTTTTTTTTCTTTTGAGACAGGATCTTGCTCTGTCACCCAGGCTAGAGTGCAATAGTGTTATCACAGTTCACTGCAGCCTAGAACTCCATGTTACCATGTGGAGTAGTGCACACTATCACATCTGGCTAATTTTTGTATTTTTTGTAGAGAGGGTTTTGCCATGTTGCCCAGGCTGGTCTCAAATTCCTGAGCTCAAGCAATTCTCCTGCCTCGGCCTCCCAAAGTGCTGGGATTACAGGTGTAAGCCACTGCACCTGGCCAAGATTTTAATCTGTTTTATTTAATGATGCAACCTCAGTGCTTACAGCAGTAGTTGGCACAGAGTGCTTAATAAATATTTGTTAAATGAACAATCGAATGAATGAATAAGCTCTTATTTCTTCAGAGGTTTTCTGACATCTACAGCAGTAGATAGAAGAGTCCCTTGGTGTATTATCATCAGACAGTGGCCCTGGTATGTAGTGGTTAGATCCCGATTTATGTGAGTGATTATATAGTCAGTACATTTTTGGTAAAGTGACTTCCTTGTGGTGATTCTTGAATTTTTTTTTGTTTTAACTTACATATTCTTCTGTTTTAGCTTATATATTTTTAGATTTTTTTTTTTT
>NW_016107338.1:10528265-10546105 GCF_001604975.1 Cebus imitator | reverse complement strand
GTTGCCCAGGCTGGTCTTAAACCCCTAGACTCAAGAGATCCTCCCACCTCAGCCTCCTAAGTAGCTGGAACTATAGGCACATGCCACCACACATGGTTGTATTCTTAGATTTTTGGGGTAATTTTTTTCTTTTAATTCTGGGAATTTTAAGATATAAACTAAAGTGGAGCTTTAGCAGTTATCAACACACAGCTAGCCTTACTGCTTGCTCACAGCCACCTCCCGAAGATTCTTTTGAAGCAAAATGCTATGGTGGGGAGAAAACACATCATTTCAGTTGTAAGTTATCTGAAAGGTTTTTGATAGACTTGAATATTGTTGAAGCTCTTAATATTGCAGCTCATGATTTGTTCCAAAATATGATTAAGTCCCTACTACAGCAAGTCACTCATATTCTAGAATTTTACTGTATTTTTATTTTTCCCTCTAAGATCTAAACCAGTTTTCTCATTTACATTTGATCTAAATGTGTCTTTCCCCCTTTTCATTATAAAGATTTTTTTTTCCTAAGAAAAAAATCTGTGAGCACTGTGTTGGCCTGGCCTCAAACTCCCAGACTCAAGCAATCTTCCTGCTTCAGCCTCCTGAGTAGCCGTCAATGTATTTATAAGAAAAAAACAAAACAAAATTCCTCCTTAAGGTATCTGCTTTTCATCCAAATGGACTTTTTAATAAGTGACTGGATACTTAAAGAGAAAAAGCTATTTGTTTTTAGGGTAATAGGATTATGGGTAATATTTAATTTTTAAAAATTGAACTATTTTTATTATTACTATTAACAGTAAAAAGCATTTTGTAATTGAGGGTTCTCTACTTATCTGTGCAATATGAGATGACCAAATCAGTGGTGCATGAGAAGGGTCAGTTTTATTGTACAAATGGCTGAAGAAGAGCTGGATATAACACTTTGTTCAGAGCCAATGAACTGTGATTTTTATCTGAAAGGTTATAGCTTATTTTTCAAGCCCAAATTCTCTCTGTGCTATGGGGTTACTTTAGGCAGTCTCAATGTATGACCAAAGTCTAAGTGTTTAATCTGCTGTTATTATAGGCCCCTATAATTCATAAGTATGTTTTTAGATTGGGGAGGGGAGGAGGAAGCAAACATTTTGTGTAACTATCATAGTTTGTGCATTATTAAAATTACAGTTAATTAAAATGTTCTAAATTAGAGAAATAAATTATGTGTGAATTTTAATATATTATTAAACTATTAAATTTAGTCTTCATTATTTTCTTAGCTTACCAGTTGTGAAAGTGAGTAACAAATTGGCTGTTTTCTGTTAACTAAATTATAGTCCATGTTAAGAAACCTCTTCTGCTTAGAAACATTTGAAAGTTTTAAGTGCTGACTAGGAAATTTTAAAATGTTATATTATCTTAAAAAGATTTTCTTGACAGACAAATCAGCATCTCTGCCAGTTTTTGTATCATTATTTTTGGCAAGATAATTAGCTGTAATGCCAGAATTCAGATATATGGTAGCTGGAGTTATAGATGATCCAAAAATTTATTCTCAAACTGTGATTTATCGCTCAACCATAGGAAGTAGGGTGTGGATTACAAATAACTAGGTGTATACATGGTTTTAAAGCTATCCAAATAAAAATAAGTAGCCTAATAAAAGGATGAGAGCTTTTGAACTATAATCACTTTGATTATTTTAAGTTAGCAGAACATTCCAAGCCTTAGCACTCTGTCAAGATTTTGGCAGTACATAATGGTGTATATACAGTACAGTAATGCTCAGCTTTTCTTGAGGGAAAAGGTATAACTTTGGACAGTTTCTGACATATGTATCGTTTACCCATGAGGGAGTAGTTGAAGTTACAGCCGAAAGGAGTTAATTGATAGAATAAGGTTTCTGAGGAGCTGATGGTAAGGCCAACTTAAGTCGTTGTGCTTAAGGATGCGGGTGAAGTGGGTGAGGAGGGACAAAAATTGTGTGCTTAGTCTGCTAAGCTTGTGCCCTTGTGTAGAGATTGTGTACCTAGGGAAGGAGCCATTCTCTTACAGAGTGTAACAGCATGAGCTCTGAGAGGCTCTGGTGGACAGGGATGAGTTCCAGAGGCCAGAAGTGAGAGATTCCTATTCCATAATGACAGCAGGAGTATAGAAAGATCTAAAGAGTCTCCTTCAAATATTTGTTTAATATTTTATTCAGGGTAGAAAGATATTTGCTTTCTAGTAAAAAAATTGCGTACCTCTATATGTTCATGATAAAAGATTTATTAACATGTACAGAACATAGCTTAATATTTTAATTTATATTTAAAAAAACTCATTGATTTCCTACCACTGAAAATTAGGTAGCATTATTTATGCATACTCATTAAAGATTGGGGTAAGGGCCTATACTTGATCTGACTCCTCTCTCCCTTTTTGAAGTCATCACCAATAATTTATTTCCTTGTTCATTTCAGCCACAGAGAGGTCCTTGTTTCTGTTTTTGGTACTAGCCATTTCCTCTGTTTAGAATGTTCTGTTCTCTACTGTATCTTTGCATGGCTGTTTCCTTTTTATCCTTTAGGTCAGTTGTACCTCAATGTGGCTTTTCCTTACTTTTTTTTTTTTTTTTTTAAGCAAAACAAAAGCACAGATTTATTGAAACAAAAGTACACTCCACAGGTTGTGAGTAGGCTCCAGCAAGCAACTCAAGAACTCTGGTTACAGAATTTTCTGGGGTTTAAATATCCTCTAGTGGTTTCCCATTGGTTACTTGGTTATACCCTAAGTAAATGAAAAACGGGCCCTCAGCCAGACTGATTGGTTGTAGGAGGGGACCAATCAGAGGTACTTTTCATTTTTCATCTGTAAGGCAGTGGAAAGGGGGTATTGCGAAGGGAATAGCTTCCTCTTCTTCTTCTTTTTTTTTTCTTTGTAAACAATGAGGAACTATTTATTAAAACTGGATGCTTACTTTTAATCTCTATAGGCAACCTCTTCATCCCTAGTCTTCTCTATATGTCCCCCTATGTTTTTCTAAAAATAGTGTATATTACTATATATCATCTTCATCTATATGTTTAGTATCTGTTCCTCCTAGAATGCAAATCCCCCAAGAGCACAGACCTTGTTTGTCTTGTTTACCATTATATCCTTGGTTTCTCAGAACTGTACCTGGTATATAATTGGTACTCAATAATATTGTTGAATAAATTATTAAAGTTGAAAAGTCTTGTTCAAAATATATTTTCAGGTTACTTTTTAATGGTTTTTTGTTGGCAACATGCTTCTCACTTATTTTGTTCTTTCATCAGTTTTCTTGTGCTGTTTTCTGAACCAGACAGCTTCCTGTGAGGCATATTAAAGATTTCAAATTTAAATTAAAAAAAACAAATTACTTGCTCCTGGTAAATAGCACCATACAATACATGGTTTAATTTTAAGTTTTCTGCAGATTGTGACTATCAGTTTTTTTTTTAATGTGAACCAAAGATTGATTTCTTCATTTCTTGCATTTGAAGTACTCTTTGATGACATCCTTGGCCTGAGACTCCTTGCCATAGTCCTTAACTACTACACAATTGCAACCAATCACTTTACCAGGCTTCCCTTCTCTGTCATTTTTACAGAGGCCTACCCATTCCCCTAGTTTCTTGTTGTCATCAACCTTAATTAGGTTGATTTAGTGTTCAGCACAAAGGGCCTCTACCAACCTGACATACATAGGCTCATCACAGTTGGATGCAAGCACACAAAGATGCACTTAGTGCTTGTCTAAGGCTTTGGCAGCTTCGCGAATTCCATGTGCTAGGCCATCGTGGATGAGGGTGGTCTTCAGCACTTCTTGTAAACCAGTATTAATGTCCATTACACCTCTAGCAGCAATGCCTTCCTTGGCCATGGCTGTGGGTTATGGGTGAAGCTGAATCTTGAATGCACCCAAGCCTCCGCCTCCATCTCCGCATGACTTGATGGCAGGGAAAGAGCAACTATCACTTTTAAGTCCCTATTAACCATCTGGATCAGGATTGGTGGCACTACTTTCAGTAACACTATATAATCTATTAAATAGATTCAGTCTGCAAAGATACTTGATGGAGATAGCTTGATGTTGGCAAAGGTATTTAAAAAAATTTTTTTGGCTGGGCACAGTGGCTCATGCCTGTAATTCCATTACTTTGGGAGACCAAGGAGGGGGTGGATCATGAGGCCAGGAGTTCGAGACCAGCCTGGCCAACATGGTGAAACCTGTCTCTCCTAAAAATTAAAAAATCAACTGGGCGTGGTGGCGGGCACCTATAATCCCAACTACTCAGGAAGGTGAGGCAGGAGAATCACTTGAAACTGGGAGGTGGAGGTTGCAGTGAGCCAAGATCATGCCACTGCACTCCAACCTGGGCTACAGAACGAGACTCCATCTCAAAAAAAAAAAGTTTTTTTTTTCCAAATGCTTTCAACTTTGAGGACTTAGGGACCATTACACATTTGCCTGGTTATGAAGCAGTTGCATTAAATAGTCCTTTATTATCATTTTATTCCAATGGTGTTATAGTGCCTCTTGAAGACTGGTCTCAGACTTCTATTTGGTCAGTAAACCCTTTAATCCAACTCTGAGAAATGGATAGGTATGCGTATATGTCACTTTAAGTGTGATAGCAAGAATTGTAGGAGTTCTTGGCTGATGTCTTTTATTATCAGTGAATTAGGAGGCAAGGTCATTTGCCAAGACCAAGTAGAGAAATAGCAGGATGGGAGGTGTAAGGAAAGTAAAGAAGAATGGGAGGAAACTGACTAGGGAAGTGAAGAAGGATTATTTGGTAGAGCTGAGAACCAAACTGAGATAGGTAACTATACATTTTTAATGGTACCAATCTTATGTTCATTTGTGTGGACAACTGGAATGGTAAATAACATAAACACTTCCTTGAATTCTTTAGTATATGTTTGGCAGTTGAAATAAAAAATAACACTAATGGGGTTTTCAATGTATGTAGATATATAGTGAGATAACTAACACAAAGGAGAGGGCAAAATGACCTAACTGATGGCAATGTTTCTATACACTCTAATTGTTAAAATTGTGATTCTAAGAAGACTGAGTAGTTTTTCTTGTAACCCCTAAAGCTACCAGTAAAAAAGATATATAGTAATAACATAATAGATGAATTTAAATAAAATACTAAATAATACTCAAATTGTCAAAAAGGCAGGAAATGGGAAACAGGAAAATAGAGGAGACAAACATAAAACAATAAAATGGTAGGTCTAAATTCAAACATATCTATATCTACATATATACATAAGTGGTCTAAATATAAGAACTAAAAGACATTAATTGTCAGATTCTATAATAATAACAAAAAGACCTCACTATAGTCTATCTATACAAGAAGCCCACTTTAAATACAGTGATACAGATAGATTAAAAGAAAAGGATGGAAAAAGATATACTGTGTAAATACTAATCAAAGTGTACTTGGATGATACCTCACTAAATAGATTTCAGAGCAAGGAAAATTAGTAGGGGCATTACATACTGATAAAGGGCTCTATTTGCCAAGAAGACTTTATCAATTTAAAATATATGTGTGCCTAACAACAGAGCTTTGAAATACATGGAACAAAAACTGGTAGAAAGCAGAAATGAGAATATCCACTTGTAGGTGGAGACTTCAACATTCTTTTCCTATCCACTCCAATCACTATCCTAAGTGATAAGAGAGAGGCCGGGTGCAGTGGCTCACACCTGTCATCCTAGCACTTTGGGAGGCCGAGGTGGGCAGATCACTCGAAGTCAGGAGTTCAAGACCAGCCTGGCCAACATGGTGAAACCCTGTTTCCACTAAAAATACAAAAATTAGCAAGGCATGGTGGCATGCACTGTAGTGCTACTCGGGTGGCTGAGGCAGGGGAATTTCTTGAACCTGGGAGGCAGAGGTTACAGTAAGCCAAGATCATGCCACTGCACTCCAGCATGGATGACACAGTGAGACTCTGCCTCAAAAAAGGAGGGAAAATCAATTAGAATAATACCATCAGTCAACTAGGTCTAATTGAATTTAAAGAACATATCGCCCAACAGACCCAAATATATGTTCTTTTCGAATGTTCATGGAACATATACCACGATCAAGGGTCAGCAAATATTCAAATATTTTGTGTAAAGTGCCAGATAGTAAATATTTTATGCATTGTAAGCCATGTGGTCTCTGTCACAACTACTCAATTCTGTCATTGTAGTGCAAACTCAGCCTTAGGTAATTAATACATAAATGAGTATGACTATGTTCTAATACACATTTATGCATGGACGCTGAAATTTGAATTTCATGTAATTTTCGCGTTATGAAATATTGTTTGATATTTTCAGCCATTTAAAATTTAAATATAATCTCTAGTTCATGGGCCATACAAAAATTGTTAGGGGCTGGATTTAGTGCATATTTTGTGCTTGCCTGACCAAGATAAATGATATTTTGGTTCATAAAACCGTAACACATTTAAAAAAATTGAAATCATACAAAATCTGTTCTCTGACAGTAATAGATTTAAGCTAGTAAAAATATCAGAAAAGATGTCTAGAAAGTCTGCAAATATTTAGAAAGTAAACAACCAAGTTCTAAATAACTCATAGGTCAAAGACATCTCATGAGAAATTGACGTAGTTTGAATTAAATGAAAATACAACATAACAGAATTAGTGGGATACAGAATATAGGGAAATTTATAGCACTAAAAATAGAGGGAAATTTAATATTTTTATTTTCATTTTTATTTTCGCGACAGAGTCTCACTCTATCTCCCAGGCTGGAGTGCCATGGCACCATCTTGGCTCATTGCAACCTTCGCCTCCCATGTTCAAGCGATTCTTGTGCCTCAGCCTCCTGAGTACCTGGGACTACAGGCATATACTACCACAATGCCTGGCAAATTTTTGTATTTTAAACAGAGACGAGGTTTTATCCTGTTGGCCAGGCTGGTCTTGAAACTCCTGACCTCAGGTGATCCACTCACCTTGATTTCCCAAAGTTCTGGGATTACAATCATGAGCCCACTGTAAAAGGGAAATTTATAGCATTAAATGCTTATGTCAGAGGCATTTGAACCAGAGCAACTCCAACTTGAATAGGAGCTGGGTAGAATGAGGCTGAGATCTACTTGGTTGCATTCCCAGATGGTTAAGGCATTCTAACTTATAGGATAAGATAGAAGGTTGGCACAAGATACAGGTCATAAAGACCTTGCTGATAAAACAAGTTTCAGTAAAGAAGTCGGCCAAACCCCACCAAAACCAAGATGGTTACGAGAATAACTTCTGGTCGTCCTCACTGCTATATTCACTCTAGCACCGTGACAGTTTACATATGCCAGGGCAACATCAGAAGCCCTCGGGCTGCTCTGTCTGTGGAATAGCCATTCTGTTATTCCTTTACTTTCTTAATAAACTTGCTTTCACGTTGCTGTATGGATTTGCTCTGAATCCTTTCTTGCACCAGATCCAAGAACCCTCTCTTTGAGTCTGGATCCAGATGCCTTTCCTGTAACACTTAAATTAGAAAATAACTCAACTCAATAAGCTTCTGTCTTTGGGTTTTCCATATAGACAGTTTCTTCTTTTCATTATGCTATTGTATGATTTTCTAGTTGATTTGCTATTTCTTTTCTCTTGCTCATTCTTAAGGTCTGGATCCCTACCCCAACTTTCTCTTTGCTCTGCTGCAATATAGGTGAATTTTCCTAGAGTTCTCTGTGACTCTTTTTTCTTTTCTGAGCTACCGTTTGGTGTATTGTTTCTGTACTCCTAGAGTTGGGAGTGTGAGGGGAGTAGGGGGGGTAATTCAGCTGGGGTTTTGCAAGCTTTTCTAAAGGACATGGGTTTTGTTTCCTCTTTCAGGTTTTATTAAGTGTCCTTGAACAAGGTTCATTCCTCCTAACCAGGGGGTATCCTTTTCCTGTGTGGGATGTGCTGAGAGTTGACATGTTTTCCTCCAATATGTTATATAACTCTAGTGCCTTTTCTTCCACTAGGGAAAAACATCCTACCCCATTTTACTTACTCATTTTCATCTCAATATTTACAGTTCATAACAATTCACATTCCTTTAATGTTCAGTTTTGCTAAATTCCTGTTTATTGTTGGGGATAGTTAGCTCTGCCTGTATTTTAAATGATGTGCCTGAGAGTACCTCATCTCGTCACTAGAATCTAGCTTTTTTATTTAGAGTTTGTCTACTCTAAAAGTATTTTCAGCTGTGCGTGGTGGGTCATGCCTGTAATGCCAACACTTTGGGAAGCCAAGATGGGAGGATCACTTGAGGTAAAGAGTTTGAGACCAGCCTGGACAACATGGTGAAACTCTGTCTCTACTAAAAATACAAAAATAAGCTGGGCATGGTGGTGCATGCCTGTAGTCCCAGCTACTCCAGAGACTGAGGCAGGAGAATCACTTGAACCTGGGAGGTGGAGGTTGCAGTGAGCAGAGATTACACCACTGAACTCCAGCCTGGGCTAGAGCAAGACTCTATCTCAAAAAAAAAAAAATTTTTTTTTTTCAGTTTCTTTTCCATGAGCTGCTTATTCTTTTCCTCAGGCTGCTTTTTTCCAAATTGGGCTTCCCAAAGTGCTGGGATTACAGGTGTGAGCCACCATGCTCGGACGCTTCTTTGGGTTTTTCTAAATATGGGTTCATATCAGCAAAGGGGGACAATTGGACTTCCTCTTTTCGAGTTTGCATGCCTTTTATTTCTTTCTATTACCTGGTTGCCCTGGCTAGTACCTCCAGTACAACATTGAATAGAAGTGGTAGAAGTGGGCATCCTTGTCTTGTTCTAGATCTTAGAGAAAAGGCTTTTAGCTTTTTTTCCATTCAGTATGATGTTAGCTATGGGTTTGCTGTATTTGGCCTTTATTATTTTGAGGTATGTTTCTTGTAGTCCTAGTTTGTTGAGAGTTTTTACCATGAAGGGATGTTGACTTTTATCGTATGCTTTTTTTTTTTCTGAATCTATTGAGATGATCATATTTTTTTCCTTTATTCTTTTGATGTGACATGTCACATTTATTGACATTTGCATATCTTGAACCATCTTTGCATCATTGATATACATCCCACTTGGTCATGGTCTGTTGCCTTTTTGCTGGGCTGCTGGATTCAGTTTGCTAGAATGTTGTTGAGGACTTTTATGTGTATGTACATCAGGAGATATTTGTCTGTCATTTTCTTTTTTTATTGTGTCATTGTCTGGTTTTGGTATCAGGGAAATATTGACCTCATAGAATGAGTTAGGGAGAGCTTCCTCTTCATCAATTTTCTGGGATAGTTTCAGAAAGATAGGTATTAATTTTTCTTTCTATGTTATTTGAATTTGACTGTGAATGCATTCAGTCCTGGGCTTTTCTTCGGAGACTTTTTATTACTGTTTCAATCTTGCTACTCATTACCGGTCTACTCGGGTTTTTGTTTTTTAATTGTTTGTTTTTTTGATATGGAGTCTCACTCTGTTAACCAGGCTGGAGTATAGTGGCATAATCTAGGCTCACTGTAACCTCTACCTCCCAGGTTCAAGCAATTCTCCTGCCTCAGCCTCCTGAGTTTCTGGGATTATAGGTATGCACCAACATGCATGCTAATTTTTGTATTTTTAGTAGAGATGAGGTTTCGCCATGTTAGCCAGGCTGGTCTTGAACCCCTGGCCTCAAGTGATCTGCCTCTGTTGGCCTCCCAAAGTGTTGGGATTACAGGCATGAGCCACCATATCCAGACTACTCAGGTTTTCTATTTCTTCCTGATTCAGTCTTGGTAGCATGTATATTTCCAGCAATCTATTCATTTCCTCTAGGTCTTTTAGTTTGTCAGTGTATAGTTGAATGTAATAGTCTGTGATCTTTTGTATTTCTGTGGTATCAGTTGTACTGTCTCATTTTTCTGATTTTGTTTGAGTCTTCTCTCTTTTTTTCTTGGTTAGTCTAACTAGCAGTTTAGCAATTTTGTTCATCTTTTTGAAGAACCAACTTTTCATTTTGTTGATCCTTTGTATTGTTTTCTTAGTCTCTATTTTGTTCAGTTCTACTCTGATCTTTATTCCTTCTTTCTGCCAGTTTGGGAATTGGTTTGTTCTTGATTTTCTAGTTCCTTTAGTTTTATTGTTAGATTTTTTTTTTGAAATATTTCTACATTTGATTTAGGTATTATAATAAAATTCCCTCTTTGCTGTAGCCCAGTGATTGTTCAGGAGCATGTTGTTTAATTTTCCACATATTTGTATAGTTTACAAAGGCCTCTTGGTATTGGTTTCTGTTTTTATTTTATTGTGGTCTGAGAAGGTACTTGATATGCTTTTTTAAAAATGTTGACTTGTTTTGTGGACTAATGTGTCTTAGAGACTATTCCATGTGCTGATAAGGAGAATGTATATTCAGCAGTTGTTTGATAAAGTGTTCTGTAAATGTCATTAGGACCATTTGGTCTGATGTCCAATTTAAATTGAATGCTTCTTTGTTGATTTTCTGTCTACATGATCTGACTAATGCTGAAAATATGGTATTGAAGTTCCTTACTATTATTAGATTGGAGTCTGTCTCTCTCTTTAGATCTAGTAATATTGCTTTATGAATCTGTGCTGCAGTGTTGGGTGCACATATATCTAGAATTATTGTATCATCTTGTGAGACTGATACCTTTATTATTATATAATGACATTCTGTGTCTTTCAAAAATGTTTTTGACTCAAAGTCTGTTTTCTTTGATATATGTATAGCTACTTCTGCTTGCTTCTAGTTTCTGTGTATGTGGAATATTTTTTTTCTATTCCTTTGCTTTGAGTCTTTATTTGTCTTTACAGGGGAAGTGCATTTCCTGTAGACAGCATATAGGTGGTTCCTGTTTCTTTATCCATTTAGCCAGTCTCTATCTTTTAAGTGGAGAATTTAATCCATTTACATTGAAGGGTATTATTGATATGTGAAGTTTTGTTATTTGTTCTTGTTAATTGTTTTCTGGTGGCTTTCTTTATTCTTTGTTTTTTGTTTTATTTTTCTGTTATTACTTGTTATTGTGGTTTGGTAGTTTTCTATAGCGATACCTTTTGAGTCCTTTCTCTTTCTTGTTTGTATTTGGTTTACCAGTGAGTTTTATACTTTCATGTGTTTTCTTGATGGTAAATGTCATCCTTTCATTTCCTGGTTTAGGACTTCCTTGAGCATTTCTTATAGATCTGGTCCAGTGATGATGAATTCCCTTAATGTTTGCTTGTCTGGGAAAGACTTTATTTCTTCATTTATGAAGGCTAATTTTGCTGGGTATAGTATCCTTGGTTGGCAGTTTTCTTTCAGCTGATTGAATATATCATTTCATTTTCCTCTGTGTTGTAAGGTTTCTGCTGAGAAATCCCCTGTTAGTCTGATGGGGTTTCCTTTATAGGTATATAGACACTTGCCTCTTTCTGCTTTTAGAATCCTGTCTTTGTCTTTGATTTTAGACATTTTGATTATAGTGTGCTGTGGAATAAACCTTCTTGCATTTTATCTGTTGGGGGAGTCTCTGAACTTTCTGGATCTGCATGTCAGTCTCTTGCCAGACTTGGGAAGTTTTTATCTATTATTTTGTCAAATAGGTTTTCTAGGCCTTTCATTCTCTCTTTGCCCTTGGGGACACCAGTAACTCAAATATGGTTGCTTTATGTTGTTCCAGATGTCACAAAGACTTTACTTATTCTTTTAAATCAGTTTTTCTTTATTTTTTTCTCACTGGATTATTTCAAATGACCTATCTTCAAGCTCTGAGATTCTTTCTTCTTCTTGAACTAGTCTATTGTTGAAGCTTTTGATTGTATTTTGTATTTCAATTCTCCATTCCAGAACTTGTTTCATCCTTTTAAAAAATATCTATCTGGTAGATTTCTCATTCGTATCCTGAATTATTATTCTAATTTCTTTGTATTGTTTTTCAGAATTTTCTTGTATCTCATTGAACCTCTCTAAATCAGCCTTTTGAATTCATTGTCTAGGGTTTAATGAATGTGTTCTTAATTGGGATCTTTTGCAAGAAAATTATTGTATTTCTTTGGGGTGTCATATTTCCTTGCTTTTTTGGTGATTCCTACGTCCTTTTATTGATATCTGTGCATCTGGTGTAACTGTTGCTTCTTCAACTTTTTTGAATTTGCCTTTGTAGTGGAGGACTTTTTTCCGAAGATACATTTCTGATGTTGGTTAGGTAGGGCACTTTGGTGTTGATTTGGGTGCATGCAGTAGTGTAGCTCCTGTATGATTTCTTTGGCTATAAACAGTGTTAGTGGTATCTGTGACTTCCTTGTAGCTAGATGCAGTTATTAGTGGAGGCTGTGGCAAAGTTGTGCTGGGGACTGGGATGCCAGGTAGGCTAGTTTTTGGGCTCCAGTGGTGGCAGTGGTAGGCTGAAGTTACTATCCTTGGGCCCAGGAGTGTTGTATACAGATTGTAGTGTTACTGATTCTAGGTGGGTTGGTTCTTGGGCCTCCAGGTGATTTGCTTGGAGGCTGGTACTGTCAGTGGTAGGCCAGGCATGTGGGGACCTTCTTGGGCTCTTGGGTAGCAGGTGTGATGTTGGTGATGGTAGTGGAAGTGGTGAGGCAAACCATTGGAACCCAGTTGGTTCAAGCTGCTGCTGGTGCTGGCTTCAATGGGTTGGGAAGACCAGTCCTCTGATCCACAGGTGTCACATGTGTTTGGGTGCTAGCTGTGGTGGTATTGACAGGTTGGGTCAGCCTGATCTCAGACCTCAGGAGGAGTGCTCAGATATCTACAGTTATGGACTGGGTTGGGCAATTTTCAGGCACCTGGTCAGCGTGCTCATGCATTTGGGGGACACACAGGTCCAGCAGACTTTTTATCAGGCCCCTGGTAGTGTGTTTAGGCATTAGCTGTGATAGTAGGGGTGGAGTTGTCTCCAGGCTACTGGAAAAATGCTCAGGTAGGGACAGTGGGAGCTGTGATGCAGTCCGGCCACTGGAGATGGTGGGGCCACTCTCAGTGGGAGCAGCAAAGGCAGCCAGTTCTGGAGTGTATGGTTTTCTTGCACTTCAGTCCTGCAATAGCCTGCAGCATCAGCAGTCATCAGATTTATCTTTAGGGCACATGAAAGTGCTGAGCCTCCCCTCTCCCTCCTTGGCTTGGCAGTAGTAGCAGCAGTAGCATCAGCTCCAGGGTAGGACAAAATCTTTTGGGGACTAGGCTCTCAGAATGGTGCCTTGTGGTAGCTACTCAAGGCTTAGGGGCCTGTGGGTTGCGATGTCAGCTCCTTCTCTGCAGCAATGCCTCTGCACAATCTTTAGGCAGCTCCCTGTGTGAGTCTCTAGGTCCATGAGTGTCAAGGGCTCTCCTCTAGCTAGGATAGTAAGAGTTTGGCAGGGATGTGTACCCTTTCTCTGTGTCACAGAGCTTCTTCTGGCTTCCAGTGTATCTTGGCCAAGAAGGCTGCCTCATTTCTGTCCCTTTCCTTGCTTTTGGTGCTTCCTAGAACTTCTCTGTTGAATTCCAGTGTTTTCTCCTAGAGGATCTATTCTAAGTGTAAATATCTATTTTATATGTTGGTTCCTTTCTGCAGATGAGGTACATACTAGTAGGATCTAGTCAGTCATCTTGAATCACCTTGCCCCATGATTTTTCTGAAGATGCTGCTTTTCTTAGAAACTCTTCTTTTGGGTAGAGATTATAGCCATCCCACACATTTCCTTAATTATTATTTTTTGAAGATTCATAGCATTTCGTTGTTTATCCTTTACTGCTTGGTTTCTTTGCCATTTAAAGTATTCTTAAATTGCTTTTGTTAGGATTTGATAAAGAGAATCTGATCTGGTTTTACTCTGCCTTCCACCCAGCTCTCAGAAGACCTATAATTTGTATAGTTAGAAAAATTAATAAAGATATTTCCTGTTTAGAAGGTAGATCAAGAAACAGTTTATAAAAAAGAAATAAAATGATGAGACATACTTGAAAAATTGTTCAAAATTTAAGAAGTGCAATGAAAATAACTTGTAAAATTCACAAAGAAAAATGAAACCAATATATTGAGGATTCAGTTTTGAAAATACCACATACAAACAGGTTTCCTGAGAATTTATAAAACTTTGTGGAAAACAGTGTGGTCATGTATTTCACAATTCTTAAAAATACTTGTTTTCTTTCATGCAACATTCAGTTTTTCCTAAGAAAATAACCAGAAATATGTATATATAAACAACAAAAAGACATTAGTATTAATGTAAACCTTAAACTGAAAAGTGATTAAAATGTTGATCAACAGATAAATGTTTCAGTGTAATTAGAAAATGCTCATTACAAACAGCAGGATAGTAAACTATACATTTTATGTGGCCCTAGTTTTATAAGAAAGATATATTTATAATAAAAGACAATGAAAGGAAGCACACATTTTAAATTTTATTATTTTAATAACTTTTATGTATTTTTTTCAAATATTCCATCATGAATACATATTCTTAAATTTAGAGGAAAAATAAAAATAATAAGATGAAGAGATACCTATTCTGTGATGGTCCCAGAGCTGGGAAGAAGGGCAGATGAAGAAAGGTTGGTTAATGGATATAAAATAGTTAGATGGAAGGAAAAAGTGTCAGGGTTGTATAACACAGTAGCATGATTATAGTTAACAATACGTAATCCCATTGGGCCTTGTGTTTAAGAGCAGGGTCTCTGAAGACATCCTTGTTGAAGACAGTTTTGTCCAAGGGGATATCACAGAGTAGTCTGTGGGCATGAGGTGATTGTAGTTATAAATTTGCACAAAGACTTGATCTTCGACCTCTTGGCAGTCTTCTTGCCTATGGCAACTGCTTTGTGGCAGTTCCAGCTACCAGAACCTGGTTGTAGGGGTGATCTGAAGTGCCATCATCAGTTTTCTACATGATGATGGCTTTCAGTCCAGAGGCATCAGGCCAGGACTAGCACCACTCTCCTGGGTTTCACAGACTTGCCCATCTCAACATCAACCAAATAGGCATACAGTAGAAAGGAAGAAAGGGCACTTTTGCTAACTGTACATTTTGAAAAAGTTAGAAAAGAAGATTTGAGATGTTCCCAACACAAATTATGTTTGAGGTGATATCCTGATTACCCTGATTTGATCATTGCACATTGTATGTGTGTATAAAACTGTCACATGTACTCCATAAATATGTATAATTATTTATCAATAAATTTAAAGATATCTATTCTATATGAAAGAAATATAAAAAATATAAATTTAAGAAATATAAGAGGATAAAAATAAGAGTTTGAAGTGATAAGATAGAAAAAATAGTAATATAATAATGTATGCTATGAATAATCAGTATAAACCAATTAAAACCAGAAGGTAAAAGATTGAATAATAAAGTGACAAAATGTTTAATACAAAAATGAAATTAATATTAATGAATGAATTTTAAAAATAAAACCACACTAAGCTGGAAGAAGAAGATAAGGTAGATACCCAGATTAAATCTTCACATTAACATCCTGTAAGAATGAGAATAAAAAGAGTTTTTTGAGCTGAGGAAGTTTCATAGCTTTAGTGACTTTCTGCAGATTGCTGAGAGATAGAAGACAATATCTACTTGATGGTGCCATTTTCCCCTGGCTTCTTACACTTAAAAAGGCAGCAGTTCTTAGATATTTTTTAAGGAATTTAAGGGATTTTGGGGTTGGTTGTTTTTTCATTATCATGTTTTTGGAAGTTCTTATTTGGTAAAACTCTGTGTATGAAATGTTTCATGAGTCATTGTCATAATCAAGAAGTATTTGGTTGTAAAAGCAGAAAGCCATTCAAAAAGTCTCATGTAAAGGAATAGAAGAGTTGACATCTTAAAAGGGCATTTCAGGCCATTCAGTTGCCAAAAGCCTCATTGAAATAGTTCCTTGGAACCAGCTGATTAGTTGACATTTGTCTGCATTTTTGCTTCTTTTCTCGTTTATTATAAACTGACTTCCCTGCTCATATATTCACTTGTACATGGTCTCTCATCATGACCATCTCAGAATGATAGCCTCAGATCTCGAGTCTACATGACTTCTGACTCTCCTACCCATACTTGAGTGTTCATGTTCTAATTCCAAATCCCCAGGAGAGAATATCTAATTGCTTCAGTCATTTATTTTCTGGTAATAGGCTTGGGAGTGAAGGAACAGGGTCAGATAGCACAAAGGGTCTGTTCCTTCCAGGGTTATGAACAGAGCAGATTCTCAAAGAAGACATTACTGGCATCTCTGATACATGTGGTGAATAATTCTAATTTTTATAAATAATGTGAATAATCACAGATAAAAGCAAAAGATTTTTTAAGTCTCAGTGTCTCCACTCTACTTGTGAATTGTGTAAGCACATCTTTCTTCTTTTGATAGTGGTAGCTTCATAGAGTGGTCACAAAATGAGAACATATTGATGTCTAGATAGAACTCTCCTAAGTAAATCTCTGGATTGAAGATTTCAGCATATTCTTACTTATTTGTGTAACCTAAAAATCAAATCAATTGAACTTATGGACACAGAGAGTAGTAGGATGGTTACCGATGTTGGGAAGGCTAGTAGGAGGTTAGGGAGGAGGTGGGAATGGTTAATAGATACCAAAAAAAAAAAAAAAAAAAAAAAAAAAAAAGGGAAAAAAAAAAAAAAGAAAAAAAAAAAAAAAAAAAAAAAAAAAAAAAAAAAAAAAAAAAAAAAGAAAGAATGAGTAAGACCTATTATTTGATAGCATAATCGGGTGACTATAGTTAATGATAACTTCAATATATTCTTCAAATGACCTAAAGAATGTAATTTGATTATTTGTAACTCAAAGAATAAATGCTTGAGGGGATATATACCCCATTTCTATGATGTGCTTATTTCACATTGCATGCCTGTATCAAAATGTCTCATGTACCCTGTAAATATATACAGCTACTCTGTACCGTCAAAAATTTTTAAAGTTTTAAAAAATTTAAAAATTTTAATGTATATAAAATGTTATCAAATGATGATTTTAATTCTGTCCCATAAAATTGAATAAATATTGTATTTCACCATAAAAAATAAGTCCATTCATGCTATGTAGACATTAAAACTAAATATTTTAATGAAAATTGCTCTTGTTTTATGTACGTTTAATGTTACTTCCTGTATAATTTTAAAATCTGAAATTCTTTTAGCATACAGAGTAATTAGATTATGATATACTGAAGGATTAAGCTTCACTGTCTTCTGTCAGATTAATTTCTCATACATAGATTGTCACTTGACCTGACAGGAATATGACTGCAATTCACCAAAAAACTCAATGGATAAGTAAGACATTTCATTATTTTATGTAGAAGAATGCATGCTGCTTGACTGGTTGTACAATTATCCAAATTAAGTAAACCTCATAATCACACATTTTTTCAGAGTTTCATAAGGATTCATGGAAAAGGTATCTCTGATAGCTTATGTGGTGAAATAGAACAATTAAATATAAATATTCTGTGACTCTTCCCACTTTATTGTGATTAAAGTGTGTTAAAGTTACTCAATGAGGATAATTTTATATTTTTATATAAAAGTTTTTGCATTATTTTAAACTTAAATTTTCTTATCAAACAAGTTCAGATAAACTTTTGCATTTAAACAAAACAGTTAGTACTATGAGAACATTTTTCCATTTGCTTATATGTTTTTGAATGAAATAGGTAAAATTATACACATGTAAATGAATGGTTTTTTTTTCCCATTTATTTTATTGCATTTTAGGTTTTGGGGTACATGTGAAGAACATGCAAAATTATTGCATGGGAACATACGTGGCAGTGTGATTTGCTGCCTTCCTCCCCATCACCTACATCTGGCATTTCTCCCCTTGCTATCTCTCCCCAGCTTCCCACCCCCCACCGTCCCTCCCCTATTT
>NW_016107338.1:10518540-10521660 GCF_001604975.1 Cebus imitator | reverse complement strand
AAAAAAAAAAAAAAAAAAAAAAAAAAAAAAAAAAAAAAAAAAAAAAAAAAAAAAAAAAGTTAAAAATAAAAGTGTTAGTAAACTTTTATATAACACATGAACGATATTTATATTATGTAATTTATGTTAGAATAATTGTGAGAGAATGGTGGACTACTGCTTTTTTCAAAAAGTTGAGAATAAAAGTAGAGTACTGAGCTAGATTGTTAAAATCTGGATTTTTAAAATGAATTGTATTTTAAACCTCATGACATTTTTTATTGAATTATTATTTTTTTATTATACTTTAAGTTCTGGGGTACATGTGCAGATTGTGCAGGTTTGTTACATAGATATACACATATCACAGTGGTTTGCTGCATCCATCCCCCTGTCATTTACATTAGATATTTCTCCTAATGTTATCCCTCCCCAGTCCCCCCAACCTGCTGCTATCTCTCCCCTAGCTCCCCGTTCCCCCAACCGGCCCCGGTGTGTGATGTTCCCCTCATGGTGTTCATGTGTTCTCATTGTTCAGTACCCACTTATGAGTGAGAACATGTGGTGTTTGGTTTTCTGTTCTTGTGTCAGTTTGCAGAGAATGATGGTTTCCAGCTTCATCCATGTCCCTGCAAAGGACATGAACTCATCCTTTTTTATGGCTGCATAGTATTCCATGGTGTATATGTGCCACATTTTCTTTATCCAGCCTATCATTGATGGGCATTTGGGTTGGTTCCAAGTCTTTGCTATTGTAAACAGTGCCGCAGTGAACATACATGTGCATGTGTCTTTATAACAGAACAATTTATAATTCTTTGGGTATATACCCAGTAATGGGATTGCTGGGTCAAATGATATTTCTATAGCTAGATCCTTGAGGAATCACCACACTGTCTTCCACAATGGTTGAACTAATTTACACTCCCACCAACAGTGTAAAAGTGTTCCTATTTCTTCACATCCTCTCCGGCATCTGTTGTCTCTTGATTTTTTTCTTGAGACAGAGTTTCACTCTTGTTGCCGAGGCTGGAGTACAATGGTGTGATCTTGGCTCAGTGCAACCTCTGACTCCCAGGTTCAAGTGATTCTGCTGCCTCAGCCTCCCAAGAAGCTGGAATTACAGGCATGTACCACCAAGCCTGACTAACTTTGTATTTTTCACTAGAGACAGGGTTTCTCCCTGTTAGTCAGGCTGATCTTGAACTCCCTACTTAGGTGATCCACCCTCCTCAGTCTCCTAAAGTGCTGGGATTATAGTTGTGAGCCACTGCGTCCGGCCTTGTCTCCTGATGTTTTAATGATTGCCATTCTAACTGGTGTGAGATGGTGTCTCAATGTGGTTTTGATTTGCATTTCTCTAATGACCAGTGATGAAGAGCTTTTTTCATGTTTGTTGGGTGCATAAATGTCTTCTTTTGAGAAGTGTCTGTTTATATCCTTTGCCCACTTTTTGATGGGTTTGTTTTTTTCTTGTAAATTTGCTTAAATTCTTTGTAGATTCTGGTTATTTGCCCTTTGTCAGATGGATAGATTGCAAATTTTTTTTTTCCCCATTCTGTTGGTTGCTGGTTCACTCTAATGTATAAGACCTAATTTTTTTTAGAGCAGTTTTAAGTTCACAACAAAGAGGAAGGTACAGAGATTTCCCATCTGTGTACTGTTGTCACACACGCAGTAGCCTCCTATCTGTCAACATTCCCCACCAGAATGGAATATTTGTTACAGATGATGACTCTCCATTGATACAACATAACCGGAAGTCCATAGCTTATATTAGGGTTCACTGTTGGTGTTGTATATTCTCTTGGTTTTGACACAGGTATGGTGACTTATGTCTACTCTATAGTTTTATATCATATATAGTTTTATATCATATAAAATAGTTTCACTGCCCTGAGAACCCTCTATGTTCCTTCTATTCATCCCTCCTTTTCCTTTAACCCCTGGACCCCGCCGGTCTTTTTACTGTCATCATAGTTTTCCAGAATCCCCTTTACCAGAATGTCATATTGATGGAATCATACATTATGTAACCATTTCAGATTGACTTCTTTCACTTGGTATTATGCATTTAAGGTTTCTTCATATCTTTACAAGGCTTAATAGCTAATTTATTTTAGTGTTGAATAATATTCCATTATTTGGATGTACCACAGTTTTTTCATTCGCCTACTGAAGGACATCTTGATTGCTTCCAAGTTTTGTTACTTATGAATTAAACTTTGATCAAACATCCATGTGCAGATTTTTGTGTGGACATAAATTTTCCACTCTTTTGGATCAATACCAAGGAGCTCAATTGCTAAATCATATATATGGTAAAAGTATGTTTCATTTTGTTAAGAAACTACCAAACTTTCTTCCAAACTGGCTGTACCATTTTGTGTTCCCATGTGCAATAAATGATCATTCTTGTTCCACCTCCTTGCCAGCATTTGGTGTGATCAGTTTTCTGGAATTTGGCCATTATAATACGTGTGCATTGGTCATCTTTTTGTTTTAATTTGCATTTCCCTCATGACATATGATGTGGAACATCTTTTCATGTGCTTCTTTTTTTTTTTTTTGTCTTTTTTGGTGAGGTGTCTGTTAAAGTCGTTGGTCCATTTTTTAATTGGGTTGTTTTCTTATTTTTGAGTTTTGGGAATTTTTTGTATATTTTAGATAACAGCCCTTTATATGTCTTTTGCAAAAATTTCTCCTAGCCTGTGACTGTGTTTTCATTCTCTTGGCAGTGTCTTTTGTAGAGCAGAAATGTTTAATTTTAATGCAATCCAGTGTATTGATTTTTTTCTTTTATAAATCATATCTTCAGTGTCACATCTAAAAAGTCATCACCAAATCTAAGGTCATCTAGATTTTCTCTTATCTTCTAGGAGTTTTATAGTTTTGTGTTTTACATTAAGGCTTGTGATACATTTTGAGTTAATTTTTGTGAAGGGTATAAAGTCTTCCTCTAGATTCATCTTTTGCATGTGGATGTCTATTGTTCTAACATCATTTATTGAAAAGGCTATTTTTTTTTTTTTTTTGAGACGGAGTTTCACTCTTGTTACCCAGGCTGGAGTGCAATGGCGTGATCTCGGCTCACCACAACCTCTGCTTTCTGGGTTTAGGCAATTCTCCTGCCTCAGCCTC
>NW_016107338.1:10513989-10517520 GCF_001604975.1 Cebus imitator | reverse complement strand
ACAGGCACGCACCACGATGCCCAGCTAATTTTTTGTATTTTTAGTAGAGACGGGGTTTCACCATGTTGACCAGGATGGTCTCGATCTCTTGACCTCGTGATCCACCTGCCTTGGCCTCCCAAAGTGCTGGGATTACAGGCGTGAGCCAGCGCGCCCGGCAGAACTATTCTTAACAAAATCTTGCTACTTCTGAAAGTCAGCTTTCTTGGAGTTATTTTAGGAGATAGCAGATCTCAGTGAATTTCAGAGCCTTCAAAGTCATATTAAGGTAAAACTACATGTTACATACATATTTCTAAAAATTGTGATAAATACACATATTATTTACCATCTTACCCATTTTAAGTTTACAGCTTAGTAGGCTATGTGTATTCACACTGCTGTGCAACCAACCTCCAGAACATTTTTTATCTTGCAAAACTGGAACTGTCTACCCATTAAATAGCAACTCACAATTTTCCTCTGCCTTCATTCCCTGGCAACTACCATTCTACTTTTTGTTTTTATGAATTTGACTATGTTGGATACCTCATATAGGTGAATCATACAATATTTGTCTTTTTGTGATTAACTTATTTCACTTAGCATAATATATTCAAGGTTCATGTATGTGTATCATGTCGTAATTTACTTCCTTTTTTAGGCTCAATGTTCTATTGCATGTGTGTACACACATATATACCACATTTTGTTTATGTACTGTAAGTGGACATTTAGGTCCATTTTGCCTTTTGGCTATTGTGAATAACAATACTGTTATTAACATGGGTATACAAATATCTGTTTGAGTCATTGCTTTCAATTCTTTTGGGTATATACTAGAAGTAGAATTGTTGGATCATATGATCATTGTATTTTCAATTTTTTAGGAATCAACATACTATTTTCTGTAGTAGCTGTGCCATTTTACCTTTCTACCAACATTGTATAAGTGTTCTATGTCCTTGCTAACACTTGTTATTTTCTTTCTTTCTTTTATAATGTAGTAGCCACCCTAAGGCATGTAAAGTAGTATGTGGCTGTGGTTTTGATTTTCATTTCCACTAATGACTGCATTAGCAATGTTGAGCATTATTTCATGTGCTCGTTGGTCATTTGTATATCTTCTTAGGAGAAATGTCTGTTCAAGTTCTTCACCCATTTAAAAATATTTTGCCATTTTTTGTTGAGTTTTAGGAGTTATTTATATAGTCTTGATAATAAGCACTTATCAGATGTGATTTGCAAATGTTTTCTTCCATTTCATAGATTGCTTTTTCAATCTGCAGATAGTGTCCTTTGGTGCACAAAAGTTTTTGATTTGGAGTCCAATTTATCTGTTTTTACTTTTTGTTGCTGGGCTTTGTGTCATATCCAAGAAATCATCACCAAATCAAATGTAATGAAGTGCTCCTTCTGTTTTCTTCTAAGAGTTTTATTTTTTTAAGTCTTATGTTTGGGTCTTTGATCAATTTTGAGTTATTTTTGTATATGGCATAAGGTAAGGGTCCACCTTCATTCTTTTGCATGTGAGTATCCAGTTTTCCCAGAAGCATTTGTTGAAAAGACTGCCCTTTCCCTGACCATTGAATAGTCTTGGCACCCTTGCCAAAAATATTTTGACCATATACGCTAAAGTTTATTTCTTGGCTCTGTATTTATTCCATTGGTCTATATGTCTGTATTTATATACATATTTTTAAAGAATATAATTAGTAAGCTCTTTTCTTTTCTTTTTGAGACAGAGTCTTGCTCTGTTGCCCAGGCTGGAGTGCAGTGGTGTGATTTTGGCTCACTGCAACCTCTGCTTCCTGGGTTCAAGCGATTCTCCTGCCTCAGCCTCCCAAGTAGCTGGAACTACAGGTATGCACCACCACGCCTTAGCACATTTTGTATTTTTAGTAGAGATGGGGTTTCACCATGTTGGCCAGGCTGGTCTTGAACTCCTGACCTGAGGTTATCCGCCTGCCTCGGCCTCCCAAAGTGCTGGGATTACAGGCGTCAGCCACCATGCCTGGTCAATTGGTATGTTTTAAAATAAAGTCTTGGGCCAGTTGCGGTGGCTCATGCCTGTAATCCCAGCACTTTGGGAGGCCAACACAGGTGGATCATGAGGTCAGGAGATAGAGACCGTCCTGGCTAACATGGTGAAACCCCATCTCTACTAAATACATAAAAAATTAGCTGGGCTTGGTGGCACGCACCTGTAGTCCAGCTACTCGGGAGGGTGAGTCAGGAGAATCACTTGAACCAGAGAGGCAGAGGTTGCAGTGAACTGAGATCGCACCACTGCACTCCAGCCTGGGCTACAGAGCGAGACTCTATCTTAATCAATCAATCAATCAATCTTAGTTGTAAATTTGATAGTCTTTACTAATGTAGAGATGGCGAAACTTTACCTCCATTTTCTTAGAGTCTTGACTGGGACCAAGAATTAAACTGATAGAAGATAAACAGGAGAAAAGCATACACATTTATTGAATACAAGTTTTATGTGGCATGGGAGTCTTCATAAAGAAATGCAGAATTGAAAATGCTGTTAGAGTCAATTACTTGAATAGTGAATTGGACAAAGAATAGTAAGTTGGGAAAATGTGATAAGCCAAAGGGGATTAGGCTAGGATAGTTAATTGTGTAGATAAGTAGCCAGGAAGATAAAGGTTAGTATAACTAGGTTTGTTTGTACGAATTCCTTTGGCCTCAACTTTTTGTCCTCTGTAAGAATGTTGAATGTAAGAATGTTGCATCTTTTATATAGGAATTTCATTTCTTGTCTTAAGAACTAGCATGAATGTCATAGTGATCTTTTTTTCACCTACTGTTTTTCAAGCGCTGTATTAACTTAAATAGTTAATATGCCAGAATGGTATAATTTTTTCCATTAGTGAGTCCTGAGATTTTATTTTCCTTTCACAGTATACATAGAAAAATTTCTCTCCTACCCCATCCCCATCAGTCCCATTTCTCCTGCATCCTATAGGCAACCACTTCATAAGCAAATACAAATATATAAATTCTATTGTCTCTCCTTTTTAAAACTTTATCTTATGGTTACTTTCTACTATCCTAATAAAGGCATATTTTTACTTTTTAGGTTCTATGCTTTAAAGAATGGTATGGCTATATATACAACTTCTAAGTTGTTACCATATGTTGAAGCAAAATATATTATTATTTTTACTAGTAATTTACATTTAACATGCATCACGATCCTAAAAACATCAAACTGTCTTCATAACATCCTCCAAACAAGAGAGAACAGCACTGCTGTTCTACACTGTGGCTCTTGCCCAGTCTAGAGTTGTAAGAAATAATTCTTTAGTTGCTGTGATGCCCTGGGTAGGTTTCATTCTTAAGTAATGTACTTTGTCTATAGAACTCCCTACAAATATGTGAACAGAAGATCTTGATGACACATGGTGGTGTTTGTTTGCCTTTGTTCTCCAAAGTTTTTATGGTTGTTGCTTCTGTTATTACTCCCATCAAGAACTGGAGCTGACCTGATGTCATGATCTAAATATATATATATATATATATATATATATATATATA
>NW_016107338.1:10446331-10513396 GCF_001604975.1 Cebus imitator | reverse complement strand
GGCCTCCCAAAGTGCTGGGATTACAGGCTTGAGCCACCGCGCCCGGCCAGAAAAATAATTTTTAATTAAGGAAGAAGTACCAGGAAATCTCATGTCACTGTAGACCTGCTTCTTTGAATACCATTTAGTTCTCCATACTCTAGTCATCAGGCGTAATGGTTGTGCATTGATGCCTCCATGTTAATGGACAGTAAGGATCACAAGTTGGGCTCACTCTGGCATTTGCTTAAGTAAAGGGGTGTGTTGTGTTCTTGCAACAAATCCCACATATAAATACATATGCATATTGTCCCACAAACATCCCCAAGCAGAAACCAGGGTTAGGTACAGAATAATCTCAAGAAAATTTTGGTTGCTAGGTCTTCGATGAGTCTTTCTTAGGCTGGTATTTTGACACTACGTGCATCATTGTTTCTCAACTGCTGTGTTGTACTGTGTCAGTTGTTTCACCACATTATCACTAAAAACTTGTTCTCCCTAAAAACACTAACTTCTTGGGGCCTGTGCCTCAGTGGGAGCTTTTGGTCTTAACTTTAGCTTTTTGGAGGACAGAGTCCCTTTCCCCTCTGTAGTGTTATTAGTGAATCAACCCTGAAGAGATAAAGTGTTAGGGCCTCAGCCTCCCAAGAGGCTGTCACTGGAGAATGGTTTCACTGACCTCAGCCCTTGGGCATTTCCACAGCACATTCTCCCCCTAACTACTCTACACCTGCCAAATGCCTACCTAGCTCTTGTAATAGGAAGGCTGGGAACTCCACTCAAAAACCATACAAAAAACCAGTTTGTACATTTGGTTACCTCCCTAGCACTCACAGTCACTGTGTTTCTCTTTTCCAACAGCAGTCACTCTCATGCAGTTTAAGTGATCTATTGATGTCTTAGCTAACCTTGCTATTGTTTCAG
The DNA here is from genome assembly GCF_001604975.1 of Cebus imitator. NCBI lineage: Eukaryota > Metazoa > Chordata > Mammalia > Primates > Cebidae > Cebus > Cebus imitator. Next base: position 10,512,493 of record NW_016107338.1, on the reverse strand, counting down.
AACATTTCAGCCATCAAGGTTTTTTAAGAAGAGCATTCTGTAACAGAGCCATGCTGCTTCCTTGTGTCTGCCAATGTGTCCTTAGCCAGCCTCATTCTTCTTCAGTTTTTCCACTTTGGCAACATAGATCCTCATGATGTCCATCTTAGACATTCCTTTGTTCACATTACATGCCTCCCACTTGGAGTTGGCTTTCACATCTGAGGCTGGAGGGCAGCAATGTTGCAATTGATTTGTGTGGGCTGTTTGTAGAAGCTGTACACCAGCAGTTTTCTCATAAATGTACACAGGACCCTTCAGCTGCTTGAGGGCAGTGCAGGCCAGCTCAAAAACTCTACTTGGCACATTGTGGGAGGAGAGGCCAGTCTCCTCTGTCCTTTCTAGGTGAAATTGGTGCTAGAAGTGTCATCAGGTTACCTCATCCATAGGAGTGGGATGTTGATGATGTATCTTTCTCACTGAGTTTTGGGGGACTTTTCATGGAGAATACCTATGTACAGTGTCTTGTACAGGGCCATGCATGTTGTAGCTCTGATCAAACTCGCAGTAGAGAGTGGTATAATTTTAACTCTTCATAAACATTTCAAGATAGTAGGAAGAAAGTATGATACCAAGTTTTGGATACATGGCCTTTTTTAAAAAAATTACAAATTGAAAATCCAAATTTATTAATAATAGCTGCAAATATCTGACTACTTTATTATGTTTTCAAGTTCATATCAGCCTAAACATTAATATTTATGCTATGTTAAAATCCTTTTATTTCTCCTATAAATTACTTTTTATTTATTTTATTATACCTTAAGTAGTGGGGTACATGTGCATAATGTGAAGGTTACCATAGGTTATATATGTGTTTACATAGCCTTTTAATGAAGCAAAAACATTTAGACATTAGCATTCCAAATGAAATTTATTCTAGCAATAAGACACACGTGATAGCTAATATAAATTACTGTGCAAATTACTTCAGATCTGAGAAATCTGGAAAATAGTTGAAAAAGCTCATGGGTTTGTTCCTGAAGGACACTGTGAACCTGTCTGTGCCAGGACAGATACTACCAAGCTGTTCCTGCCTATATCACTCTTCTTTAGAGCTATGGTAGCTTCATAATCCTTTCAGGTTCTAGCAAAGCAGGAATATCAATTTACTGGAATGTTTAATAAACATTCTCAGATGGACAACATCTGGGAAATAACAGCACTTATAAATCATACATTATCAAAGATCATAATATATACTTCTATCTAAAGTTGGTTTTCTGTATATTTGAGTTAATTTTTCTAGAGATATGTGAAGTGGGGAAAATGGGTACTTTAAGAACTATGATTTGTTTAATTTTCACCTAGATAACCAGCAAACATTATTATTATCATTTTATAGAACAACACAGCTGTATCAAAATCTGTATTTTATATTTAATATCTCACAGGAAAGGTATTTTGGGTTAATGACTATTTACCAGAAAATCTGGAGAAAATTTTGCAATCTTGACAAAATCCTATTTTTTAAATACAATTTTTCTCTAAAAATTAGTTAACTTTTGATTATCTGTGTGATAAAGAAGAATGGGAATAGTAAAATGAAAATTTTCTGGTAACTCCATATCTCTTTTTAGTTTTTCTTACATGTTATACATTATTAAAATTTTTTCAGAGCAATAACAAAATGAAAAACATGTAATTTGAGTTTCATCTTTTTTGGTCATATCCTCTGGTAGAGGTACAGATAAATGGGAAGTAGAAAAATCTGAAATGTAAAAGCCTCCAATCTTATCAACTTTTAACTCTAAGGTTTAATTATATAATGTTAATTGTATAGCAGTTAACAATGTTGATTATTATAGATGTCTATAATTGTGAAATATTGGTTATCTGCTAAAGAATGGGTGTCAGAACTGTGAAGGGTATGAGATTTTATCCTCTTTATTAGCAAACAAGTTACCACACTATAGTTTCATGGATGCTGGTAGAAGACATGAGACTCCTGAGTCAGAGATAAATGATAGTAGCCAGGGTATTGGCATTGGCATTTTTTCTTTTCTTTTTTTTTTTTTTAATGGATTCTCTGAGCTCTATTCCTACAGAACAATGTTAAGAGGGCTAGATGTCACCTACACACAGAGTGAGCAGTGTAAAGGAGAGGCATTCTGAGCTTAAAGAACTAAAATCTCATATGCCCGCCCCTTGCTCCAGAGGGAAACAGTATCTTTGTTCCCAGGGGCAGTCAGGGCAAACTACTCATAGCAGTAATTTGAGAGAACCATGGAGAACTATCTTCTAATAATGGGTCTGGACTGAAACATTTGCATAATAAATACTGTATTTATAATGTAAATTAATAATGTAAACAAGAGCAGAAGAAGATTTTTTTTTTTTTTTTTTTTTTTGAGACAGGGTCATACTCTGTTGTCCAGGTTAGAGTGCAGTGGTGTGACCATGGCTTACTGTAGCCTTGAACTCCTGGGCTCAAGTAGTTCTCCTGCCTCAGCTTCACAAGCATGTACCACCACGCCTGGCTAATTTTTCTAGAGATAGCGTTTCACTATGTTGCATAGGCTAGTCTTGAACTCCTGGGCTCAAGTGATCCTTCAGCCTTCATCTCCTAAAGCACTGAGACTGCAGGAATGAGCCACTATGCTTGCCTCCTACTGCCCCATTTTAAAGTACTTGGGAGAACAAAGTTTAAATATGCTATTTTTGTAGCACCTAATTAAGGTACAATTTAAGACACTTTCAAAATGTTTTCATTATTGAAAATAAGTAGACTAAAGACTTACGATCATTTTGCTGTTATGTTGTATGTTTTTGAAATAATAAAACTTTATTTTGAAAACACTCCACTTAGAACTCTTAACTAATTCATATGATTCATACTGTCTCCTTGTTAAGAATCCACACAGGGAGATTTTAAGTCTGTATCAAGCCATGAAAAAGTTTAGATATGAAAAAGGCAGGTTTCTTTTGTTCTTGTTGTTTACACCAGACCAAAGTGAATCATTCTGAGAGAACCACCATCTTTGGTTTCCTGCAAATAAACAAATAAAAATAATTAAAATAATGTTTAGGCAGAGTAAAAAGTAACATTTGTATCTTTAACTATTTAAAAATAGTGAAACAAAATAGTTTAAAATGCACTACCCATAGATACATAAGAGAACTGTATACTTATCTGACTTGATCATCAAAATTTTGATATGATATTCATAAAAATTAGTCAAGAAATAATAAGCATTAAAAGGCAAAGAAAGGACAGGATGTTAATTGAAATTTGTAAGCATCTGAAAGCTTCTCCAATGAAAAATTGCAAACTGTATGTCATTTGGATTCTTCAGTGTGATTTTAAAATATTGTGTGTTCTGAAAGGTATTATATGGCATATATTTCTTAATTTCAGTGTTTTAATGAGCATTTGATAGTGGCTTGAGGTAATGGTTTATAAAATAGAGAAGATTGTGGTTTTATAAGACTTTCATAACATTTTATGAAGCTGAAAAGAAGTATTAGCAAGAACTTCATCTATTTCCCATTTGTTATTATTTCTTTCTTTTGCACTCCCCCCATCCGCTCCCATCCCTATCAGTTACAGAAAAACAGAAGATTTTATGGGCTTTTGAAGTTGGATGATGTCTGAAGATAAGACGAAAGATGAGTGATATTATGTGAATAATAATACAGTGGGGACATTTTTAAAAATTTGAAGATAAACTTCTTAGAGTTGAAATGGAAAAGTGAAAGGTAAAGAGTAGGGATAATAGCATTTAAACTGTCATGTCATAATGGGAGACATTTTTCTTAAAGTATAGGTGAAAATAATTTAAAAAATAAATTTGTTCTGTAAGTTACATCTTAAAAATTATTACTAAGAGAAGCCTTTCAGAAGTCTGCATTTATACTATTTTAAGTACTCACATCTCAAAGGAAACAGGTATGGGGCTAAAAAATAAGGGCAACACATGTATGTATATATGTGCCTGCAGATCTTGATGTATACAAAATTGAAAAAAAAAAAAAAAACCTGGAAAAACAGGTAGCAAGAAGAATGTGTAATTTAATAGTGCCTGGGGCTTGAGTGTGTGTGCTGGCAAGTTCCGGGGTTTTAGATAGCTTTGAATTTAAAAAGAAAACTAAGCACTGTCATTTTTAAAACATAAGCTTCAACTCTTGGCTTATAAACTACCATACCAAAGTCTAGTTTGTATACCATGAGAATGGTCATTGAGAAAATGAGTTCGGTTTTGGCCTTGTTCATCAACTGGCAGAGATCTTAGGTAAATTATTTTATTTTCCTAATATCTAGATATACTTGTTGCTAGAAGGCTGATGGCATACCTAAGAAGTATCATGTGGTTCAGCCTTGTTGTTGATGTTATGCAGTGTCTGCTATCCATGATTTAATCCTCTCTTACTTTAGGAATTATAATTTAAAAAGTTAGAATCATAGAATTAACTTCTCAAGGATCTTCCAGAATTTTAAAAAAACAAAACAAAAAATTTTCCTTTGGAGGATTTCCTTTAGAATTCACTACATTTTAAAAAGACTTAAGGCTGGCTGGGCATGGTGGCTCACGTCTGCAATTCCAGCACTTTGGGAGGCTGAGGCAGATAGATCACCTGAGGTCGAGAGTTTGAGACCACCCTGACCAACACGGAGAAATCCCATCTCTACTAAAAATACAAAAAAATTAGCCAGGTGTGGTGGAACATGCTTGAAATCCCAGCTACTTGGTAGGCTGAGGCAGGACAATCACTTGAACCCGGGAGGCAGAGGTTGCAGTGAGCTGAGATGGTGGCATTGCACTCCAGCATGGGCAAGAAGACTAAAACTCTGTCTCAAAAAAAAAAAAAAAAAAAGACTTCAGGGCATTTCCAAGGTTTCCATGCTAAATAACCTTAACTTATACTCTGTACTTTAGAGGGATATTTTGAAGATTTGTAAAATAATTTATATTCAATTTTTTAAACATTATTTGAAATAAAACATAATCATTAAATAAAATTTGGAAAACAGGAAAGTATGAAAATTTACCCATAGTCCTACCAGTAACATAAAACGATGGTTAACCTGAATTAGTTTCCAGTCTTTTTCTCCACATACATGTTTTATTTATTTTAAACACAGCTCGAATTCTATTGTATATACAATTCTATATCTTTCCTTTTTCTTTCTTTTTTTGGCCTCACAACACTTCATAACTTTTCACTTTCTACATAGTCTGTTTTTAATAGCTGAATTTTATTCCATTAAATACTATAGCTTTATTTAACCATTCCTTTTTTGGTTATATTTGTATTGTTTCCAATTTCTTCTTTTTCATAAATAACGCTATGATTGCTATTCTTAGGCATGATTTTTTTTTTTTTCCTGTTTGTAGGATTATTTCCTTGGTATAGAACTGTAGAAATAGAATTATTGGACCAAAAGCTTATGAAATTTTAAGCTTCTGGATAAACACTATAGAATTGGTGGTTTTGCTTTGTTTCCTAGTGTGGGAGGAGGTGATTTTGTTTAATAATAGGAAGTTGTGGTTCCAAGGAAGACTGATCTTCATTTTCTAAAAATGTGTTGAAATTGTGCTGAGCCTTGACTCAATGAAGCTACATGTTAATTCTTGTAGTAATTTTACAGCAACAAAAGGGTTTTCCCCAGTCCCTCACTGATTTCTACATATGGTTGAGTGCATTTTCAGAGCCACACCCTTTAGCTGTTACCTAATGTTGGGTGATATCAGGTTACTTTCCTTTAAATGTACACAGACTTTTGTAAGTAAATTCAGTGGACAAGTTAAGCTTTGCTTTGCTATAAACTGGATTTTGATCTGTTGCTCACTTAATACAGATTTTTGAATTTTAATAAGTGATCATCTCACAGTTTTGTTACGTTAGGTTTCATCTGTGTTACTAATGGTCTCTTGTGAAGTTTCTGATTTGGTTTAATAATAATTACATGCCAGAAGTATAATATTTTAGGGTTGGAAGAAACCTTAAAACTCCCTAATCTGAAATTCTTTTATGTTACAGATTAACATATGAGGTTAATTAATATATGAGCTGAGGCTCATATGGGTTGAGTGTTTTGTCCAAAGTCACTTAGTAGCAGAGTTGGGATTATAATTTAGTTCTTATTTCTCTATGAAGTGTTTTTTTTTTTCCACTAGAGTTTTTTAAATGTACTAACAAAACTAGTTCCACAGGATGCTTTATGATTAACTCCTCTCTCTCTCTATTCCTATTATTTAAGGCTTTTGCTTATAAGCATGCTATAAGCAAGCACTGTATGTGGCAGGAAACACTTTCCTAAGTAAGTTGACCAGCTACGGTATTCAAGTTTCACTACTGAACACTGTGAAATTGAACTCTGCTTCTTGCATATTTGGTATCATACATAGGTTTCCTTTTAATCAACACTGCAGAATTTGGTCCTTGACATTTTTTGTAGAAAATGTAGCCTCAAACTGATTATAGTCTAGCACTTGCCAAAGGTTAGATTGAGGCTTTTGGTTCATATGAGAGACAAGTTGATAGATAAGCTAACTTTTTGACTTCTGTGTTAAGCAAACCATCAGAAAAGAATGTGCTTAGAACTTGTCATTTCACCTTTCCACAGAAATGCCTTTAGTGAATTATGATTTAATATAATTCTTTCAGCTTACAGAGTTATAAGAAACATCTCTGTGACTAGAATCAAAACTCTAAGACGTGTTTCGTTTGTTTTTCAGTTAAAAAACATTTTTTTTTGGTAGAGATTGGGTCTTGCTGAGTTGCCCACACTGGCCTAAAACTCCTGGGCTCAAGCAGTTTCCCCACCTCAGCCTCTAGAGGAGCTGAGACTATAGGCATGCACTACCGTACCCAGCTTGCTTTTCTTTCTTTCTTTCTTTCTTTTTTTTTTTTTTTTAACAGTGTTTGCTCTGTTGCCCAGGCTGGAGTGCAGAGTGTAGTGGCGTGATCTCAGCTCACTGCAGCCTCTGCCTCCCGGGTTCAAGCAGTTCTCCCTGCCTCAGCCTCCTGAGTAGCTGGAACTACAGGCACATGCCACCACGCCTGGCTAATTTTTTTGCATTTTTAGTAGAGATGGGGTTTCACCATGTTGGTCAGGCTGGTCTTGAATTCTTGACTTCAGGTAATCTGCCTGCCTTGGCCTCCCAAAGTGCTGATATTACAGGAGTGAGCCACTTTTCAGTTTTTTTTTTTTACACAAATTTTTTTTTGTTGTTGTTGAGACAAGATCTCACTCTGTCATCCAGGCTGGAGTATAGTCGTACAATCAAAGCTCAGTGCAGCCTCAACCTCCCAGACTCAGGTGATACTCCCACCCCAGCCTCCTGAGTAGCTGGGACTACAGGCATGCACCACCACACCAGGCTAATTTTTGTATTTTTTATAGAGATAGGATTTCACCATTTTGGCCAGGATGGTCTTGAACTCCTGGCCTCAAGTGATCCGCTCGCCTCTACCTCCCAAAGTGCTGGGATTATAGGTATGAGCCATTGTACCTGGCCTGCACAAACATTCTTGAGTGTGAATACAAAGTGCTGAAAAAAGTTTCCATCCAGATAAATGTACTATTTGCATATGTTAAAAAATTAAGTCAATAATAATAATAACCATGTTTAAGAACAGAATGGTTTCCCATTACCTAATTGGACAAAATAATCATATAGTCTTACTAGATTAAACATAACTATTCTCATTTTACAGATGAGGAAACAGTTTTAGAGGCGTATAGCAGTGAGGAGGTAGTGGAACAAAACTCGCCTGAGACAGTTGGTCTATAATACTGCATTCTTTCTATTATATCATGATGCTTCTCAAGGTAAACCTATTTCACTTTTTTGCCTTTGCCTTCCCAATTTCAGAGCTAAATTTAGTTTTAACTTGTATATAACAGCCTGATATTCAACATTACTTACTATGCACCTTTTCTTTCTTGAAATAGGGTTGTGCTCTGTTGCCTAGGCTGGAGATCAGTGGCATAGTTACAGCTCATAGCACAATTATAGCTCTAATTCCTAGGCTTGAGTGATCTTGCCTCAGCTTCCCAAGCAGCTGGGACTACAGGCGTGCACCACCATGCCTGGATAATTTAAAAAAATTTTTATTTTTGTAAAGACAGGGTCTTGTTATGTTGCTCAACTACTGGGCTCAAGTGCTCTTTTTGCCTTAGCCTCCCAAATCACTAGGATTACAGACATAAATCACCATGCCTGGCCTGCAACTTTTAATTGACTTTTGCTGTATATATAATTTACTTTAGATATGATATATAAAATACTTTTATGAAATGCCCCAAGTCTTTCAGAAAGTAAATAGATCATAAATACTGAGATAAAGTATGTTGGTATATTTAAAATATTTTTTAAAAATCATTTTTTAGAGGAAAGAATATGAGAACAATTTATCAACTATTCCATCTCAACCAATACTTGAAGATACTGTCATCCATCAAGTAAATTGATAAACTTATGATAGAAATATTAGTGAACTCAAAAATTACTACTTTATCATTTTCAGAGGTTACACACTAGTGCTCTACTAATGTAATTGTCGAAATGTAAATACTGTACACACACTCCCTATTCTATGTATGTCACTCCTGTCTTTGGGTGATAGTAAAAATAGGAAGTGCAGCAGGTTACTATATGTACCATAATTCCACATTAAAAGAATCAGTTTCTGTCATTTCTAAATATAAGATTTCTGTGGCTGGGCTTGGTGGCTTACGACTGTAATCCCAGCAGTTTGGGAGGTCAAGGTGGGCAGATCACTTCAGGTCAGGAGTTCAAGACCAGCTTGGGCAACATGGTGAAACCCTGTCTCTATTAAAAATACAAAAATTAGCTAGGTGTGGTGGCATGTAATCCCAGCTACTCTGGAGGCTGAGGCAGGAGAATCACTTGAATCTGGGAGGCAGAGGTTGTAGTGAGCTGAGAACACACCTCTGCACTCTTGCCTGGGTGACAGAGTGAGACTTCATCTCAAAAAAAGAAAAATTAATAAATAAATATAAGTTTTTTTCAGACAGTATGACAATGAGTAGTACAAACAAGACAATGTAGATATGTAACTACATGATTTATTACCCTTGACTATGAGCAAAGTCAGTGGGAAGAAATAAGAGGTATGCCACATACCTAGAAATTCAAACATGTAGCCCCAAGATAACCTCTAAATTTAGCTATTAAAGCTTAAAGGAGAATTCAGTTCTTTCCTTTAGTTTTTGTCATTAGCACAATTTTTTTCTAGAATGTTTCCAACAGGTGCCTAGACCATTAGTGGTTTCATTTCTTTCTTTTCTCTTTCCTTTATTTTTTATTTATTTATTTTTTAAAATTGCATTTTAGGTTTTGGGGTGCAGGTGAAGAACATGCAAGATTGTTGCATAGGTACACACATGGCAGTGTGATGTGCTGCCTTCCTCCCCATCACCTATATCTAGCATTTCTCTCCGTGCTATCTCTCCCCAACTCCTCACCCCCCGCTGTCCCTCCCCTATTTCCCCCCAACAGACCCCAGTGTGTGATGCTCCCCTCCCTATGTCCATGTGTTCTCATTTTTAAACACCCACTTATGAGTGAGAATATGTGGTGTTTGATTTTCTGTTCTTGTGTCAGTTTGCTGAGAATGATGGTTTCCAGGTTCATCCCTGTCCCTACAAAGGACACAAACTCATCATTTTTGATGGCTGCATAATATTCCATGGCGTATATGTGCCACATTTTCCCTGTCCAGTCTATCATCGATGGGCATTTGTGTTGGTTCCAGGTCTTTGCTATTGTAAACTGTGCTGCAATGAACATTCGTGTGCATGTGTCCTTATAGTAGAATGATTTGTAATCCTTTGAATATATACCCAGTAATGGGATTGCTGGGTCAAATGGAATTTCTATTTCTAGGTCCTTGAGGAATCCCCACACTGTCTTCCACAATGGTTGAACTAATTTACACTCCCACCAACAGTGTAAAAGTGTTCCTATTTCTCCACATCCTCTTCAGCATCTGGTGTCTGCAGATTTTTTAATGATCGCTATTCTAACTGGCGTGAGATAGTATCTCAATATAGTTTTTATTTGCATTTCTCTAATGACCAGTGATGATGAGCATTTTTCATAGGTTTGTTGGCCTCATGTATGTCTTCTTTTGTAAGGTGTCTGTTCATATCCTTCGCCCACTTTTGAATGGGCTTGTTTCTTATAAATCTGTTTTAGTTCTTTGTAGATTCTGGTTATCAGCCCTTTGTCAGATGGGTAGACTACAAAATTTTTTTCCCATTCTGTTGGTTGTCGATTCACTCTAATTACTGTTTCTTTTGCCGTGCAGAAGCTGTGGAGTTTGATTAGGCCCCATTTGTCTATTTTGGCTTTTGTTTACTAATGCTTTTGGTGTTTTGGTCATGAAGTCCTTGCCTACACCTATGTCCTAAATGGTTTTGCCTAGATTTTCTTCTAGGGTTTTTATGGTGTTGTGTTTATGTCTCCTTGATTTTTTTGTTGTGGTAAAAGGTAACATAAAATTTACCACTTTAACTATTTTTTAAGTGTATACTTTAGTGGCATTAGGCACATTCACATGTTATTTAACCATCACTACTCCCCATCTACAGAACTTTTTAATCATCCCAAACTGAAATTCTGTACTCATTAAGTAACAATTTTCCATTTCTTACTTCTTTAAGGCCCTGATAACCGCTGTTCTACTTTATGTCTCTAAGAATTTGACTATTCCAGGTACTTCATATCAGTGGAGTCATACAATATTTGTTCTTTAGAGCCTCATTCCACTTAGCATAATGTCTGCACAGTTCATCCATGCTGTAGCAGGTATCAGAATTTAATTCCCTTTTTAGGGCAGAATAATATTTCATTACATGTATTACACCTTTTGTGTATCCATTCACCTGTCAATGGCCATTTTGGTTGTTTCCACGTTTTGGCTATTGTGACTAATGTTGCAATGAACATGGGTGTACAAATATCTGTTCATGTCCCTGCTTTCAGTTCTTTTGGGTGGATACCAGAAGTAAAATTGCTGCATCATATAATGGTTTTATGTAATGGTTTTATGTTTAATTTTTTGAGGAACTACCATACTGTTTTCCACAGGGGTCACACATTTTGTAGTCCCACCAGCAATGTACAAATACTCTAGTTTCTCCACATCCTTACCAACACTATTTGCTTTCTGTTTTTTGATAATGGCCATCTTATTGCTTCTCAGCCTTTCAGCTAAATCAAACAATAATAGCATCCTAATGTATGTAAAAGTAGTCTCTCATTGTGGTTTGATCTGCATTTTCCTAACAATTAGTGATGTTGAACATCATTTCATGTACTTACTGTCCATTTGTATATCTTGGAAGTCTTTTGTACATTAATTTTTTTTTCTTATTGGGTTGTAGTTCTTTCTATATTCTGGTTGTCACTTATCATGGAATACAGTTGTCCCTTAGTATTTGTGGGAGTTGGTTCCAGGACCCCCTACAGATACCAAAATCTGCAGATGCTTATGTCCCTGATACAAAATGCCTGGTATTTGCATATAATCTATATACATCCTCACATATACTTTAAATAATCTCCACATTACTTATAATACCTAATACAATGTAATTGTTTTATAAATCATTGTAATGTATTATTTAGGGAATAATTTACAAGAAAAAAAGTCTGTACATGTTTAGTACAGTTCTTTTCCAAATATTTTCAGTCTGTTGGTGGAATCCATAGATGAGGAACCCATGGATACGGAGGGCCAACTGTATTTTCTCCTGTCATGTGGGTTGTCTTTTCACTCTGTTGATAGTATCCTTTGATGGACAAACAATAATTTTAATGAAGTCCAATAATTTTAATGAAGCCAACACAATAATTTTAATGAATTATCTTTTTTTAAATTGTTTTTATTGCCTGTACTTTTGGTGTCTTACCTGTGAAATCATTGCCAAATCCAATGTTACAACGTTTTCTCCTATGTTTTCTTCCAAGAGAATTAAGGTTTTAGACCTGTATGTAGATCTTTGATACATTTTTAGTTGATTTTTGTATATGGTGTAAGGTAAGTGTTGGAAAAAGCAGCAAAGGAAAAAGGACTTACAGAGTGCTTAAATTGGTTATGAGTAACATATAAACAAGGAACAACAAACTGCGGAAGGCTGAGGGAGGTCTCTGAGGAGGAAAGCCTCTCCATGCCTCATGTTCCAGTGCAGGGTGACCTAGGCTCTGTTACCATAAACATTGTGCTCAAGGACGTAAAACCCCTTCATTGCACTATGACATAGCCAGACTTGTAGGAAACTTGTAAGGCCTGCGTTCCATCAGCTGTACATAGATAATAAGCTAAAGATAACCACATGTTGTTGTTTTGTGAAACTCTCAAACCACCACTGTTATCAATCCTTAGAATGACACACCAGTTCTGGCTCACTGATTCACTCTGCCATCACCCTCCCCACCATCACTATCCCTACCCTGTAGATCAAAGTGATTGTAACCAATAAATAGTGTGGATGATCAGAGCTTGGGGTCTTCACTGTCTCCTCCAAAGTAATGAGTGATGGCCCCCTGGTCCTACTATCTCTCTTAATCTGTCTTGTACTCATTCCTTCGTCACCACTGAACATGGGGTACCCACAGGTGATGTAGGGCTGGTTCCCTATAGTAAGAGGAGTCTAGCTTCATACTTTTGCATATGGACATTCAGTTTTCCCAGCAACATTTGATGAAAAGAATGTCTTCTTCCCCCATTAAATGGTCTTGGTACCCTTGTCAGAAATCATTTATCCACATACACAAAGGTTTATTTAGGTTCTCTATTCTGTTCTATGGTTCTGTATGTCTGTGTTTATGCTAGTATCATATTTTGATTACTGTATTTTGTAGTAAATTTTGAAGTCAGAAAGTGTGAGTTCTTCAACTTTATTGTTTTTTTTCAAGATTGTTTTGGCTTTTCAAGGTCCCTTGATATTAATTTTAAGCATGGGTATTTTTTTTGTTTCTGCAAAGATACATTGAGATTTTTATAGGAATTGAGTGGAGAGTTCTGTATGTCTATTCCATCCAGTTGGTCTACAGTATTGTTCAAGTCTTCTGTTATCCTTACTGATCTTCTGTCTGGTTGTCCTATCCATTACTGAAAGCAGGTTATTGAAGTCTCCTAATATTACTGTGTTGCTGTCTATTTCTTTCTTCAATTCTGTTAATGTTTGCTTCATATATTTAGGAGTGCTGATGTTTGGTGCATACATATTTATAATCATATCTTGGTGAACTGACTTGTTAATCATTCTATATTATCCTTTCTAGTCTCTTGTGACAATTTTTCACTGAAAGTCTATTTTATCTGATATTATTATAGGTACCCCTGCTCTCTTGTGGTTACTTTTTACATGAAATATTTTTTCCATCCTTTCTATTTCAGCTTATGTGTTTGATCTAAAATGAATCTCCTGTGTGAAGCAGAGTGTTAGATTTTGTTTTTTAAATATCCATTCAGTCAATATGTCTTCTAACTAGTGAGTTGGATTATTCATATTTAAAGTAATTATTGATGTGGAAGGATGTACTATTGCTGTTTTGTCACCTGTTTTCTGTACATCTTGTGGCTTTTTGGTCCCTCATTTCTTCTCTTACTGCCTTCCCTTTGTATTCCACTGATTTTTTTTTATAGTGACATACTTTGATTCCCTTTTCATTTTCTTTTGAGTATACTAAATAAATCTTTTTCTTGGTGGCTAACATTGTGATTACATAACAGATTTCAAATTTATGCAATTTATGTTACACTGATAACTAATCTTCATTAGCATGCAGAAATTCCCCTTTACCATTATTTCTTTTGTTATTGTTGTTAAAATTACATTTATATATTGTATACCCATTAATTTAGATAGTTTTTTTTGTGTAATTTTATAGATTCTATACAAGAATTAAAAGTGGATTTATGCACCAGAATTACAATAACACAGGATTCTATAGTTGCCCATATGTTTACCTTTAATGGGGAACTTTATACTTTCATATGATTTTGTATAGCTGTCTAGTATCTTTTTGTTTCAATTTGAAGGATTCTCTTTAGCATTTCTTGTAGCAAACATCTAGTGGTGTTGACTATACATGTTTTATCTGGGAATGTCTTAATTTCTTCATATTTGAAGGACAGTTTTGCTAGATACTATTCTTCATTGAATTATTTTTATTTTTTTAAAATTGCATTTTAGGTTCTGGGGTACATGTGAAGAACATGCAAGATTGTTGCATAGGTACACACATGGCAGTGTGATTTTCTGCCTTCCTCCCCATCACCTATATCTGGCATTTCTCCCCATGCTATCTCTCCCCAACTCCCCACCCCCCGCTGTCCCTCCCTCCCCCACTTTTTGTTTTTTTTGAGACAGAGTCTTGAGTACAGTGGTACGATTTTAGCTCACTGCAACCTCTGCCTCCCAGGTTCCAGTGATTCTCCTGCCTCAGCCTCCTGAGTAGCTGGGATTACAGGCATGCATCACCATGCCTGGCTAATATTTTGTATTTTTAGTAGAGATGGGGTTTCACCATGTTGGCCAGGCTGGTCTTGAACTCCTGACCTCAAGTAATCTGCCTGCTTCAGCCTCCCAAACTGCTGGGATTACAAGTATGAGCCACCTTGCCTGACCCAGTTAATGTTTTTGAATATACCGTCCCATTCTTTCTTAGCCTGCAAGATTCATACTGAGAAATCCGTTGATAATCTTATTAGGCTCCCTTGTATGTGATGAGTCATTTTTTCTCTTGTAGTTCTCAAGATTGGCTCTTTGTCTTTGACTTTCAGTAGTTTGATTGTAATGTGTCTTGTGTGTCTCTTTGGGTTTATTATAGTTAGAGTTTGTTGAGCTTCTTGAGTTTATACGTCTATTTCTATCCTCAGATTGGGGAAGTTTTTGGCCATTATATTTCAAATAAGTTCCCTACATTTTTCTTACTGTCTTCTCCATCTGGGATCTTCATAATGCATATATTGTCCTGCTTGATAGTGTCTTGTAAGTCTCTTAAGCTCTGTTCACTTTTTAATTCTTTTTGCTCCTCAGACTTGATAATTTCAAACAAGTTATCTTTAAGCTTGTTTACTCTTTCTTCTGTCCAAGTCTGCTGTTGAATCCCTCTAGTGAATTTTTAAGTTTGACTATCCCAACATGCCTATTATATTTTTCATTTCCAGAATTTCTGGTTGGTTCTTTTAATAATTTCTATCTCTGTTGATATTCTCCTTTGTTCATACAGTTTACCTGATTTCCTTTAGGTCTCTGTCCATGTTGTTCTTTACTGTTTGAACATATTTAAAACAATTGTTTGAAAATCTTTTTCTAGTAAGTGTGATACCTGTATTTTTTCAGGGATAGTTTTCTGCTAATTTATTATTATTATTGAATGTTCCATGTTTCCCTGTTTATTTTCATACACTGTGATTTTGGGTTTTTAAATTTACAATGGGTATGTTGGGGATTTGAAAAAAAAAGAGACCCAGCTACTTCTCCCATTCTCTGAAGACTGGCTCTTTGCCATAGAAGTCCTTTCCTAATTATCTTGGCCTTGCTTCTGAATTTTGACATCAAAGAGAAAGCTAAAGATCTTCTTAGGTCTTTACGGAGCATGCATCTTGCCTGGGCCTGTTTGTGGCTTTTTTGAGTCTCTGTATAGATGACTGCTTTTAATTATCTTAAATTTTCCAAGAGATCTTTGTGGGGTCTTAATGGTCTGTCATATGTCTCCACTTATAATCTTTTGCCCCAGGCATCTGTAGGGTCAGTCTCTCTGTGGCTTTGCTGAGCCATGACTACTGCTTCTCCTCATCTGAGATTTAAATCCATGCTTGTCTCCCAGCTTAGATTTGAGTTAGGTGAATAAGGGATCAATCATTCAGGCAGCCTCCAGACAAGTTAGAATGTTGCAAATAAGGTCAGTCTTGTTCCTTCTGGTTCAAGGGATGGTGATATGATTTGGCTTTGTGTCCTCACCCAAATCTCACCTTGAATTGTAATAATCCCCATGTGTCAAGGGTGGGACCAAGAGGCGATAATTGAATAATTGGGGCAATATTCCCCATGCTATTCTCATGATAGTGAGTTCTCATGAGATTTGAAGTTTTATAACCATCTGGCATTTCCCCTGCTGGCACTCACTCTGTCCTGCTGCTCTGTAAAGAAAGTGTCTGCTTCTCCTTTGCCTTTTGCCATGACTATAAGGTTCCTGAGGTCTCCCCAGCTATGCAAAACTGTGAGTTAACTAAGCCTCTTTCTTTTATAAATTACCTAGTCTCAGATGTTTCTTCATAGCAGCATGAGAATGGACTAATACAGGTGGAATTGGGAACTGCCATCTCCTCCAAACCAAGACAGTGGCTGGGGAGGGGTGGAGCAAGGGTGAGCAAAAATGCCATGACATGTCCTACTGTTCTGAATGTAGCCATTTCTTGATCGTTTACTTGGTTTCTGTAAACCTTTGACTGTTTTCCAGAGTTCCTGTCAAGTTATTTAGCCAGTGTACGATTGTTTCTTTAATGTTTATTAAGGAGTATGAGGGCCTGAAGATTCTTTTTTTTTTTTTTTTTTTTTGAGATGGAGTCTCGCCCAGTTGCCAGGCTGGAGTGCAGTGGTGCAATCGCAGCTCATTGCAACCTCCACCTCCTGGGTTCAAGTGATTCTTCTGTCTCAGCCTCCTGAGTAGCTGGGACTACAGAAGCATATCACCACATCCAGCTAATTTTTCTTTTTTTTGTATTTTTAGTAGAAATGGGGCTTCACCATGTTGGCCAGGATGGTCTCGATCTCTTGACTTTGTAATCCACTTGCCCTGGCCTCCCAAAGTGTTGGAATTACAGGCGTGAGCCACCCCACCTGGCCATTCTTAGTCACCATTTTGCTGATACTATTCTTCCTAGGGGTTCTTTTTCTAATCATTTACTCTGGTTGTATATGGTTTCCTTATTGCTTGGGAAGGGAACTTCATTGTCACTGCAACCCTGAATAATATATGCAGTGTGAGGACTTTAGAGAAATTCTAATCCCACCTGGTCAAATCCTTGTTATTTTGCTCATTTCACTTCTGTGGTCATAGAATGTAACTTCTCTGTAGTACCTCTCTTCCCCAGTTTTCTTTTGTTTTTCTCCAAAATTCATATTTTATTTCTATGATTTAACTCTTAAATCCTTTCCTGCTACAATATAATAGATCACAATTATGATCAATAATACCCACTCAGCATGTTGAGAAATAAAAATTAAATTCTGGCTAAGTTTCACAGAATGCCAGAAAGGTACTTAGTAAATTTATATATATGCACACACACGTGTCTGCACACACACACACACACACACATATGTACATGTACACATATTGTTTTCATAGTATGCTGTGTTTTCAAAGGTTTTAGATACTTAGCATATACTATGAGCACTGTGAACACTGATGTTCTTAATGTGAAATTCTGAGAACGTTTTGTTCTTGGTATCAAATATGAAACTTGTGAAATTCACATATGCAGATTGCTTCATTCATTAGTGACCTTTGATGGCTTCTGATTGTCAGTATTGTGTCCATCTCTGAAGTATAGATTTAAAAAATTGTGAATTTCTTAATTTTTTCTTCATTGTGGCTGACTATAGAGAAATTGCTGTGTATCTCAGTGAAGGTCTGTTTAAATGTGTTTTTCAAAGCTCAAGATCGGGAGGTGCTGTGGCTCACATCTCTAACCCCAGCTCTTTGGGAGGCCAAGACAGGTGGACTGCTTAAGCTCAGGAGTTTGAGACTAGCTTGGGCAACAAGGTGAAACCCTATCTCTATAAAAAATAAAAAATTTAGCCAGGCGTAGTGGCACCAGCCTGTAGTACCAGCTACCTGGGAGGTTCAGGTGGGAGGATCACTTAAAGCCACAAGGTGGAAGTTGCAGTGAGCTGAGATTACACCACTGCACTCCAGCCTAGGTGACAGAGCCAGACCCTGTCTTGAATAAAACAAAAAGCTCTGGAGAAAGTGTACAGAAATCTTAAAATGGACCACATCCATCAGAGAATAGTCTATTAAATTGCAGGGCATGTGATGCTTTTAAGATCTCTGTGAATGTGGTCTATGAGCTTTAAGGAGGAATTAGCCAGGCACTGTCAGAACATTTTTTGTTTTCACAAAGGCTAATATAATTCTTCCTTAAATGTTATTTCTTTTTAAATTTTGAGATGAAGTCTTGTTCTGTTGCTCAGACTGGAGTGCAGTGGCGCGATCTTGGCTCACTGCCACCTCAATTTAAGTGATTCTTCTGAATCAGCCCCCTGAGTGGCTGGGATTACAGGCATGCACCACCATGCTCAGCTAATTTTTGTATTTTTAGTAGAGATGGGATTTCACCATGTTGGCCAGGCTGGTCTTGAGCTCCTGATTTCAGGTGATCTGCCCATCTTGGCCTCCCAAAGTGCTAGGATTAAGGGTGTGAGCCACTGTGCCTGGCCAAATGTTATTTCAAGTTAATAAAATTCTCATAATTATGGCAACATAATTCTCTTTTTATGTTTTTCCACAAAAGAAAATGTGAACAAGGAAATTAAGTTTTGTTTTGTTTTGGTTTTGAGACAGGGTCTCACTCTGTCACCCAGGCGGAAGTGCAGATGCGTGATCACTGTTCACTGCAGCCTCTAACTCCTTGGCTCAGGCAATCTTCCTGCCTCAGCCTTCTGGGTAGCTGGGACTACAGGCATGTGTACCATGTCTGGTTAATTTAAAAAAATGTTTTTTTAGAGATGGGGTCCTGCTCTGTTGCCCAGGCTGGTTCAAACTCTTGGCCTTAAGTGATCCATCCACCTTAGCCTCCCAAAGTGCTAGGAAAGTGCTACAGGTGTGAGCCACTGCACTGAATAAGGAAATTTGAGGGACATACTTTTTCTTGAAAAGTAAACAGGCAGTAATGTATACTATTAAAGATGTAGCCATTGTAGTACCAAAGGTTTAGTAAACTAAAGTGTCAGAGAACTTTATACTTGAATTACTATATGTATTTCTCAGAGGACTTTTACCCAAACAATTAAAGTTTATAATCTGATGAAGCCTAAAGCTAGGTCATGGTTAAAATAAGTAGTGATTTAAAAATAATTCACTGTTTACTTTAACCGTAAAATAACTACAGGTGTGAGCAGAATATGAAATTTAAAGAAAATTGTTAGGGAAAAAAGTCCTGCAGGGATTGATAGGGGTGGGAGGGAGGAAGAGAAGGAGATAATCTATTATAATATGGGTATAATAAAATAATATATATTATGTATCATATACAGGCACTTAACGGAACACTAAGATTTGTGCATTTTATTTATGTGCATTTTACAGGAGAAGGGGAAGGAGTATACACAAATATTCTTTAACTTTTCAGTTCAGGAATACATGTGTAGATTTGTTACATAGGTAAACTTGTGTTATGGGGACTTGGGGTTTGTTGTACATATTATTTCATCATCCAAGTTTTAAGCGTAATACCCATGAGTTATTTTTCCCGATTCCCTTCCTTCTCCCACTTCCCACCCTCCAGTAGGCCTCATGTTTTATTGTTTCCCTCTATGTGTCCATGCGTTCTCATCATTTAGCTACCACTTATAAGTGAGAACATGCAGTATTTGGTTTTATATTCCTGCATTAATTTGCTTAGGATAATGGTTTCCAGCTCTATCCATGTCCCTGCATGGGACATGATCTTGTTTTTTTTCATGGCTGTATAGTATTACATGGTACCACATTTTCTTTATCCACTCTATCATTGATGGGCATTTAGGTTGACTCCATGTCTTTGCTATTGTAAATAGTGCTGCAGTGAACATAAGCATACATGTGTCTTTATAATAGAATGATCTATATTCCTTTCAGTATATACTTAGTAATGGGATTGCTGGGTCAAATGGCATTTTTGTCTTTTGGACTTTGAGGAATCACCACACTGTCTTCCACAATGGTTGAACCAATTTACACACCCACTAAGAGTTTATAAGCATTTCTTTTTCTCCATAAGCTTGCCAACATCTGTTATCTTTTGCCTTTTTAATAGTAATCATTCTGACTGGTGTGAGATGGTATCTCATTGTGGTTTTGATTTGCATTTCTCTGATAATCAGTGATATTCAGCATTTTTTCATAATTGTTGGCTGCATGTATGATTCTCTTGAAAAGTGTCTGTCATGTCTGCTGCCCACTTTTAATGGTTATTTTTTTTCTTCTTGTATATTTCTTTAAGTTCCTTATAGATGCTGGACATATGTCAGGTACACAGTTTGCAAAATTCTTCTCCCATTCTGTAGGTAATCTGTTTACTCTGTTGATAGTTTCTTTTGGTGTGCAGAAGCTTTTTAGTTTAATTAGATCCTATTAGTCAATTCTGCTTTTGTTGCTATTACTTTTGGTGTCTTCATCATGAAGTATGTGCCCATGCCTATGTCCTGAATGGTATTACCTAGGTTTTCTTCCAGGCTTTTTATAGTTTTGGGTTTTACATTTAAGTCTTTAATCTACCTTGAGTTAATTTTTGTGTATGATCTAAAGAAGGGGTCCAGTTTCAGTTTTCTGCATATAGCTAGCTAGTTATCCCAGCACCATTTATTGAATAGAGAATCCTTTCTCCACTGCTTGTTGTTCTCAGGTTTTTTGAAGATCAGATAGTTGTAGGTATTCAGTCTTAATTCTGCGTTTTCTATTCTGTACCATTGGTCTGTGTGTCTGTTTTTGTACAGGTATCATGCTGTTTTGGTACTGCAGCCCTGTAGTCATGATGCCTCCAGTCTCTAGTTTTTTTGTTTTTTTTTCCTTAGGATTGCCTTGGCCATTCGGGCTCTTTTATAGGTCTGTATGAATTTTTTGTTTGTTTGTTTACATAGTTTATTTAACACTCCTCTGTTTGGTGATTTAGACTATTTCCAACTTTTATTTGTAATAAAAATTGTACTGCAGTGAGCATCCTTATGATTAAATTTTTGTGCCCATCCTTAATTATCCTTTTTGGAATGAATTTCCAGAGCGTGAATTACTGTTCACATTTAACTCTTTCAATGCACAGCGTCAAGCTGTCCTGCAGAGAGGTTGTGCTGATGTCTGCATGCTCAGCAGTGTATACCAGTGCCCATTTCCTTGTACCATTGACAACACCAGATATTGCTATTTTATTTTTTATTTGAATGAATGAATGAATGAATGAATTTTTCCATAAGTTATTGGGGTTACAGATGGTATTTGGTATTACATGAGTAAGTTCTTTAGTGATAACTTGGGAGATTTTGGTGCATCCCTCAAATATGAGTATACACTGCACCGTATTTGTACTCTTTTATTCCTCACCCCCTCCAACTCTTCCCTGCAAGTCACCAAAGTCCGTTGTATCATTCTATGCCACTGTGTCCTCATAGCATAGCTCCCACATATCAGTGAGAACATACAATGTTTGGTTTTCCATTCCCGAGTTACTTCACTTAGAATAATAATCTCTAATCTCATCCAGGTCACTGAAAAGACAATTCATTCATTCCTTTTTATGGCTGCATAGTATTCCATTGTATATACATACCACAGTTTCTTTATCCACTTGTTGACTGATGGGCATTTGGGTTGGTTCCATGATTTTGCAATTGTGAATTGTGCATGTGCAAGTATCTTTTTTCAGTAAAGACTTCTTTTCCTCTGTGTAGACACCCAATAGTGGGATTGCAATAGTACCATTGCATCAAATGGTAGTTCTACTTTGAGTTCTTTAAGGACTCTCCACACTGTTTTCTCTAATGGCTGTACTACTTTACATCCCCACCAGCAGCGTAGAAGTGTTCCCTTTCACCATATCCATGCTAGCATCTATGTTTTTTTGAATTTTTTACTGTGACCATTCGTGCAGGAGTAAGGTGGTATCGCACTGTGGTTTTGATTTGCATTTCCCTGATCATGCTGAGCATTTTTTCATGTTTGTTGTCCATCTGTATATCTTCTTTTGAGAATTGTCCATTCATGTCCTTAGCTCACTTTTTGATTGGCTTGTTTTTTACTTACTGATTTGAGTTTGTTGTAGATTCTGGATATTAGTCCTTTGTTAGATGTACAGATTGTGAAGATTTTCTCCCACTCTGTGTGTGGGCTGTTTACTCTGCTGACTGTTGCTTTTGCCATGCAGAAGCTCTTTAGTTTAATTAGGTCCCAGCTATTTATCTTTGTTTTTATTGCATTTGCTTTTGGGTTCTTGGTCATGAAATCTTTGCCTAAGCCAATGTCTGAAAGGGTTTTTCCAATGTTATTATCTTCTGGAATATTTGTAGTTTTAGGTCTTAGGTTTAAGTCCTTAATCCATCTTGAGTTAATTTTTGTATAAGGTAAGAGATGAGGATCCAGTTTCATTCTCCTACATGTGGCTAGCCAGTCGTCCCAGCACCATTTGTTGAAGAGTGTCCTTTCCCCACTTTATGTTTTTGTTTGTTTTGTTGAAGATCAGTTGGTTGTAAATATTTGCATTTATTTCTGGGTTCTGTATACTGTTCCACTGGTCTATGTGCCTATTTTCATACCAGTACCCACACTGTTTTGGTGACTATAGCATTATAGTATAGTTTGAAATCAGGTAGTGTGATGCCTGCAGATTTGTTCTTTTTGCTTAGCCTTGCTTTGGCTATCTGGGCTCTTTTTTCGTTCCATATGAATTTTAGAATTATTTTTTCTGATTCTGTGAAGAATGATGGTGGTATTTTAATGAAGATTGCATTGAATTTGTAGACTGCTTTTGGCAGTATGGTCATTTTCACAATATTGATTCTACCCATTCATGAGCATCGAATGTGTTTTCATTTGTTTTTGTCAGCTGTGATTTCTTTCAGCAGTGTTTTGTAGTTTTCCTTGTAGAGGTCTTTCGACTCCTTGGTTAGGTATATTCCTAAGTATTTTATTTTATTTTTTGCAGCTATTGTAAAAAGGGTTGAGTTCTTGATCTGATTCTCTGCTTGGTCGCTGTTGGTGTATAGAAGAGCTACTGATTTGTATATGTTAATCTTGTATCCAGAAACTTTGCTGAATTCTTAAATCAGTTCTAGGAGCTTTCTGGAGGAGTCCTTTGGGTTTTCAAGGTAAACGGTCATATCATCAGCAAACAATGACAGTTTGACTTCCTCTTTAC
This sequence comes from Cebus imitator, assembly GCF_001604975.1. Lineage (NCBI taxonomy): Eukaryota > Metazoa > Chordata > Mammalia > Primates > Cebidae > Cebus > Cebus imitator. The sequence continues at coordinate 10,489,354 of NW_016107338.1, read as the reverse complement.
CAATCTGGATGCCCTTTATTTCTTTCTTTCGGATTGCTCTGGCTAGGACTTCTAGTGCTGTGTTGAAGAGGAGTGGTGAGAGCAGGTATCCTTGTCTTGTTTTAGTTCTCAGAGGGAATGCTTTCGACTTTTCCCCATTCAGTATTATCTTGGCTGTGGGTTTGTCATAGATGGAGTTTATTACATTAAGGTATGTCATTTGTATGCCGATTTTGCTGAGAATTTTAATCATAAAGGGATGCTGGATTTTGTCAAATGCTTTTTTTGCATCTATTGAGATGGTCATGTGATTTTCACTTTTAATTCTGTTTATATGGTTTATCGCATTTATTGACTTGCATATGTTAAACCATCCCTTTATCCCCGGTCTAAAATCCACTTGACCATGGTGGATTATCTTTTTTGATATGTTGTTGGATTCAGTTAGCTAGTATTTGGTTAAGGATTTTAGCATCAATGTTCATTAAGGATATCAGTCTGTAGTTTTCTATTTTGGTTATATCCTTTCCTGGTTTTGGCATTAGGGTGATGCTGGCTTTATAAAATGAATTAGGGAGGGTTTCTTCTTTCTCTATCTTGTAGAATAGTATCAAAAGTATTAGTACTAATTCATTTTTGAATGTCTGGTAGAATTCTGCTGTGAATCAATCTGGCCCTGGACTCTTTTTTTTAATTGGTAATTTTAAAATTATCATTTCAATCTTGCTGCTTGTTACTGGTTTGTTCAGGGTATCTAATTTTCCTGATTTAAGCTAGGAGGGCTATGTCTTTCCAGGAATTTTTGCATCTCTTCTAGGTTTTCTAGTTTATGTGCGTAAAGCTGTTCATAGTAACCTTGAATGATCTTTTGTATTTCAGTGGTGTCAGTTGTAGTATCTCCTGTTTTGTTTCTTAGTGAGGTTATTTGGATTTTCTCTCTCCTTCTGTTGGTTAATCTTGCTAATGGTCTATCAATTTTATTTATCTTTTCAAAGAACGAGTTTGTCAGTTTGTCTCATTCATCTTTTGCATTTTTTGTTTGTTTCAATTTCATTTAGTTGTGCTCTGATCTTGGCAATTTTGTTACTTCTGCTGAGTTTGGGTTTGGTTTGTTCTTGTTTCTGTAGTTCCTTGAGGTATGACCTTTGAATGTCAGATTGTGCCCTTTCAGTCTTTTTGATGTAGGCACATAAGGCTATGAAATTTCAACTTAGCACCACCTTTTCTGTATCTCAGAGGTTTTGATAGGTTGGTCATTACTGTCATTCAGTTTCAATAATTTTTAAATTTCCATCTCAATTTCATTTATGACCCTGTGCTCATTCAGGAGCAGAGATATTTAATTTCCATGTATTTGCATGGTTCTGAAGGTTCCCTTTGGAGTTGATTTCTAGTTTTATTCCACTGTGGTCTGAGACAGTGCTTGATATAACTTCAATTTTCTTAAATTTATTGATGCTCATTTATGGCCTATCATATGGTCTATCTTGGAGAAAGTTCCATGCACTGTTGAATAGAATATGTATTCTGTGGTTGTTGGATGAAATGTTCTGTATATATCTGTTAAGTCCATTTGTTCCAAAGTATAGTTTAAATCCATTGTTATTTTTGTTGATTTTCTGTCTTGATGACCTGTCTAGTGCTTTCAGTGGAGTAGTGTAGTCCCCTACTATTATGATGTCGTTGTCTACCTCATTTCTTAGGTCTATTAGTAATTGTTTTATAAATTTGGGAGCTGCAGTGTTCTTTTTTGAGACAGAGTTTTGCTATCACCCAGGCTGGAGTATAGTGCCACAATCTTGGCTCACTACAACCTCTGCCTCCTGGGTTCAAGCAATTCTCCTGCCTCAGCATCCCTGAGCAGCTAGAACTACAAGCTAAAGCCATGACAGGTGTCTGTCTTTAGAATTGTGATTTTCCTGTTGGACAAAGTCTTTTACCGTTATATAATGTCCCTCTTTGTCTCTTTTAACTGCTGTTGCTTTAATATTTGTTTTGTCTGATATAAGAATAGCTACTCCTGGCCGTGTATGGTGGCTCATGCCTGTAATCCCAGCACTTTGGGAGGCCGAGGCAGGCGGATCACAAGGTCAAGGAATCGAGACCATCCTGGCCAACATGGTGAAATCCTGTCTCTACTAAAAAATACAAAAATTAGCTGGGTGTGGTGGTGCATGCCTGTAGTCCCAGCTACTTGGGAGGCGGAGGTAGGGGCATTGCTTGAACCCGGGAGGCAGAGGTTGCAGTGAGCTGAGCTGAGATCGCGCCACTGAACTCCAGCCTGGCACCTTGCGACAGAGCAAGACTCTGTCAAAAAAAAAAGGAATAGCTACTCCTGCTAGCTTTGCTTTTGGTGTCCATTTGCATGAAATGCTTTATTCTGCCCCTTTACTTTATGTGAGTCCTTATATGGTAGGTGAGTCTTCCAAAGGCAGCAGACGATTGGTGAGTATTTATGCATTCTGCGGTTCTGTATCTTCTTCTTCTTCTTTTTTTTTTTGTTAGATGGAGTTTTGCTCTTGTTGCCCAGGCTGGAATGCAGTGGCATGATCTCAGCTTACTGCAGCCTCTGTTTCCCAGGTTCAAGCAATTCTCCTGCCTCAGCCTCCTGCCTAGCTGGGATTAGGGGTGCCTGCCACCATGCCCAGATACTTTTTGTATTTTGGTAGAGACCGGGTTTCACTATGTTGGTCAGGATCATCTCGAACTCCTTACCTCAGGTAATCCACCTGCCTCAGCCTCCCAAAGTGCTGGGATTATAGGCATGAGCCACTGCGCCCAGCTGGTTTGGTATCTTTTAAGTAGAGCATTTAGGCTATTTACATTCAATGTTAGTATTGAAATGTGAGGTACTATTGCATTCATTGTGCTTTTTGTTGCCTGTGTTCTTTGTTTTCTTTTTTTGATTCTGCTTTTTAATGTGTATTTTGGTTTTATAGGTCTTGTGTGATTTATGATTTAAAGGGGTTCTGTTTTGATGTGTTTCCAGGATTTGTTTCAAGATTCAGAGCTCCTGTTAGCAGTTCTTGTAGTGGTGGCTTGGTAATGACAAATTCTCTCAGCATTTGTTTGTCTGAAAATGACTGAATCTTTCCTTCATATATGATGCTCAGTTTTGCTTGATACTAAATTCTTGGCTGATAATTGTTTTGTTTGAGGAGGCTGAAGATAAGGCCCCAATCTCTTCTGACTTTTAGGGTTTCTGCTCAGAAATCTGCTGTTAATCTAATAGGTTTTCCTTTATAGGTTACCTGGTGCTTCTGTCTTTCAGGTCTTAAGATTCTTTCTTTTGTCTTAACTTTGGATAACCTGATGACAGTGTGCCTAGGTGAAGATCTTTTTGCAATGAATTTTTAAGGTGTTCTTTGTGCTTCTTGTATTTGGATGTCTAGGTCTCTAGCAAGGCTGGGGAAGTTTTCCTTGATTATTCCCCCAAATATGTTTTCCAAGCTTTTAGAATTCTCTTCTTCCTCAGGAACACCGATTATTCTTAAATTTGGTCATTTAACATAATCCCAGACTTTTTGAAGACTGTGTTCATATTTTCTTATTCTTTATTCTTTGTGCTTGTTGGATTGGGTTAGTTCAAAGACCTTGTCTTTGAGCCCTGAATTTCTTTCTTCTACTTTTTCATTTCTATTGGTTAGACTTTCTAGAGCATTTCACGTTCCCCCGCTTTTTTTTTGTGAGATGGAGTCTTTACCTGTCACCCAGGCTGGAGTGCAGTGGCATGATCTTGGCAAACTGCAACCTCTGCCTCCTGGGTTTGAGCGATCCTCCTGCCTCAGCCTCTGGAGTACCTGGGATTACAGCTGGGTCCCACCAAGCCTTGCTAATTTTTGTATTTTTAGTAGAGACGGGGTTTTGCCATGTTGGCCAGGCTGGTCTTGAACTCCTGACCTTGTGATCCAGCCACCTCAGCCTCTAAAAGTGCTGGGATTACAGGCATGAGCCAACATGCCCAGCCAGCTTTTCAAGTTTCCTGAATTTTTGGTTGCATTTTAAGCTATCTATTTCTTTGAATATTTTCCCCTTCATTTCTTACATCATTTTTTGGATTTCCTTGCATAAAAATTGGACTTTGCCTTTCTCTGATCCATCCCTGGTTAGCTTAATAACTAATCTCCTACATTCTTTTTCAGGTAAATCAGGGATTTCTTCTGGGTTTGGATCCATTGCTAGGACTAGTATGATATTTTGGAGGTAATGAAGAGCCTTGTTTTGTCATATTACCAGGGTTGGTTCTCTGGTTCCTTCTCATTTGTGTAGGCTCTGTCAGAAGGAAGGTCTAGGGCTGAAGCCTGCTGTTCAGATTATTTTGCCTCACAGGGTGTTCCCTTTATGTACTACTCTCCCCCTTTTCCTATGGATGTGGCTTCTTGTGAACTGAACTGCAGTGATCATTGTTTCTTTTTTGGGTTTAGCCACCCAGCAAGTTTACCCAGCTCCAGGCTGGTACTGGGGGTTGTCTGCCCAGAGTCCTGTGATATGAACCATCTGTGGGTCTCTCAGCCGTGGATACTAGTGCCTATTCCAATGGAGGTGGCAGGGAGTGGGATGGACTCCATGAGGGTTCTTAACTTTAGCAGTTTAGTGCTCTATTTTTGTGCTGATTGGCCTTCTGCCAGGAGGTGCACTTTCCAGAGAGCATCAGTTGTAGTAATATAGAGAGGGACTGATGGTGGGCAGAGCCCTGGCACTCCCAAGACTATATCCTGTTTGTCTTCTGCTACCAGAATGGATAGGGAAGAACCATCAGGTGGCAGTGGGGCTAGGCATATCTGAGCCCAGACTCTCCTTGGGCAGGTCTTGTTGTGGCTGCTGTGGGGGTGGGAGTAAGATACCCAGGTCAATGGAGTTGTGTAAGTAGGAGGATTATGGCTGCCCTGCTGAGTCATGCAGGTTGTCAGGGAAGTGGGGGAAAGCCGGCAGTCACTGGCCTCACCCAGCTCCCATGCAAACTGAAGGGCTGGTTTCACCGCCACCATGCCCCCACCACCACAATAGCCCTGAGTCTGTTTCCAGGCAGAGGAAGTGTATGGGCTTGAAAACTTGCCTGTCAGATGCAAAAGAAAAGAGGCTGAATTTTAAAATTGTTTTTTTTTTCTAGTTCTGTGAAGAATCTCAATGGTAGTTTAATAGGAATAGCATTGAATCTGTACATTGCTTTGGGTAGTATGGCCATTTTAACAACATTGAGTCTTCTTATTCATGAGCATGGAATGTTTTTCCATTTGTTTTTGTCATCTCTTCTCATTGTAGAGATCTTTCACTTCTTCTTGGGTTAGCTGTGTTCCTAGGTATTTTATTCTTTTTGTGACAGTTGTTAATGGGATTGCATTCCTGATTTGGCTCTTGGCTTGGCTACTGTTGGTGTATAGGAGTCCTGGTGATTTTTATACATTGATTTTGTATCCCGAAACTTTGAAGTTGTTTATCAGCTGAAGGAACTTCTCAGATGTGACTTTGGGGTTCTCTAGATATAGGACCATGTTGTCTGAAAACAGGGATAGTTTGACTTCCTCTCTTCCTATTTGGATGCCCTTTATTTCTTTCTCTTGCCTGATTGCTCTGGCCATAACTTCCAATACTCTGTTGAATAGGAATGGTGAGAGAGGGTATTCTTGTCTTGTGCTGGTTTTCTAGGGGAATGGTTCCAGCTTTTGCCCATTCAGTATGATGTTGGCTATGGGTTTGTCATATATGGCTCATATTATTTTGAGGTATGTTCTTTCAATACCTAGTTTGTTGAGAGTTTTTAACATGTTAATGATATGTATCCTAAAGTGGCTAAAGAGGTTGAAGTGTATTGGTATCTGCAACTTACTTTGAAATATATCAAAAATAAGATGTTTGAATACAATAAAAGTTGAAAAAAGAATAAGATGGATTTATAAAGGGACAGGTTAATGGACAGATATGGGATAATGCAATTATTTTAAGACGGTAATTGTCAAATCCAAGTAGTGGGTAAATTGATGTTTACTGTACAATCTTAGAACTTTTCTGTATGTTTAAAACTTTTCATAATAAAATATTGGAAAAACTAGTGTTACTGAGAAGGTACCTAAGTCTACATAGGTCTAGTTTGGTTTAGTCAACATTTATTGGCACCTACAGTGTTCGAAGTGATGTAATAGGTATTAGGGATATAACAATGAAGCAACTCAGACTCTTTGAGGTAGAGAGTGGCAGGAAGCAAAACTGGAAAGCACAGGTTAGTTAATGCAGAGTCTTATATCACATGATAAGGAGCTTGGACTTCATCCTATGTGATTTTACTTAGGTAGATTAGCACCATTGTGGAGGCTAGATTTGAGGAGGTAGTGGTGGTGGTAGTGAGTATAGACTAAAGACAAAGATAATGATTAGGAAGCAGTACTCCAAATGAAGATGATTGATTAAGCTAAATTACAATAGTTATAGGGCTAGATTCTAGAAATATTTAGGAACAATAATCAATTGAATTTTATTGGTTGGATTAATTGAAAGTGGGTTATAGAGAATCAAGAATGACAAAGACCACTTATGAAGCAGCAAGTTTGGAGTTTGAGGGGAAAATGATGAGTCTGGTTTTAGACATCTTATGTTTTGGATATTATCTACTTAAAGAGTTTTTTATTGATGCATTTGTGCCTATGTTATTTTATAAACATTCACTATAGAATTCCATGTCTGTTGCTAACAGTAAGATGTTGAGCAAAATGGATACAGATACTGCCTTTTAGAAAGTTACAGCCTAGTAGGCTGGGTGTGGTGGGTCATATCTGTAATCCCAGCACTTTGCGAGGCCAAGGTGGGCGGATCACTTGAGCTCAGTAGTTTGACGCTAACCTGGGAAACATGGCGTAAACCTCATCTCTACTAAAAATGTGAAAATTAGCTGGGAGTGATGGCATGCACAGCTACTTGGGAGGCTGAGGCAGGAGAATTGTTTGAACCCAGAGGCAGCCTGGTGACACAGTGACACTGTCTCAAAAAAAAGTTACGGTTACAGCCTAGTGAAGGAGATAGTTAAACCAGAGTTATAATAAAAAGTGATATTCATGTCCATAGGAAAAGTACAAGATGATATAGAACTTCATGGAAGGAACAGTTATGTTAGTCTGACAATGGCTTGTAGGTATTATCAGTTTGAAGCTTGGGAAGAAGCCTGTACTGGGATATCAATTAATGTCTTTCTACTGCTGATTCCTCAGAGTTGATAAAAATATCTTAGCAACTCAGGAGGCTGAAGTGGGAGGATTGCTTGATCTTGGGAGGTCAAGGCTTGAATGAACTGTGATCATGCCACTGCACTCCAGTTTGGGTGAGTGAGAGACTGTATCAAGAAAAAAAGTTGTTACTTTATTGTTTTTTGAGACAGAGTCTCCCTCTGTTGCCCAGGCTGGAGTGCAGTGGCATGACCTTGGCTCACTGCAACCTCTCTGCCTCCCGGGTTCCAGCAATTCCTATGTCTCAGCCTCCTGAGTAGCTGGGATTACAGGCATGTACCACCATGCTAGCATATATACACGTGTGTGTGTGTGTGTGTGTGTGTGTGTGTGTGTATATATATATATATATATATATTTTTTTTTTTTTTTAATAGAGACAGGGTTTCACCGTGTTGGCCAGGCTGGTCTTGAATTTCTGGCCTCAAGTCATCTGCCTACCTCCCAAAGTGCTGGGATTACAGGTGTGAACTACCACTCCTGGTTGAGGAAAAAAAAGCATTTTCTTTTCTGTCCACTAAAGAAGTCTAAAAGCCAAGATGGTAACTCCAGAGAGAACAGAAGAAATGGAGAAATAGTAGATTCTTGGTATAAGACAGAATTTGTAAGATGACCCTGGGACATCTCATGCCATTAAAGTGAAGCTGCTGCCAAAGACAGTGTTAAATAGGGTTAAAAGGACACAGGATCTAACACACACACACACACCCAATGGATTAAAGACATGTGAAAGGTAAAAACTTTAACAAAAGGAGATTATTTGTATGAGATTAGAAGTAAGGAAGGACATCTTAACCTATAAAAGCATATCATAAAGGAAAACTGGTGCATTCTTATCTTTAATATACTCAAAAATTTCTTTAATCAACTGTAAAGACAGGAAAGAGATAAGCAACAACTTGGGAGGAGTTATTTGTAACACTGATAAAGGATTAGTTTCTAAAATATGTAAAGACTACTACAAATCAGAAAAAGGCAAAGAACTCAATGGAAAAAATGAGTAAAACATACGAATAGGCATTTCAAGGAAGAAGAAACAAGACGACAATAAACATATGAAAAGATGTTCAACCTCATTATTAATCAGACAAATACAAATTAAAACCTCAGTGAGAAACTACTACACAGCTACTAGGGATGGCAAACATTTAAAAACCTGAGTGTTTAAGTATTAGCAAGATGTAGAGAAATGGAAACTCATACTTGTTTAGTGGGAATATAAATTGGCAAAACTACTCTGGGAAATATTTGGAATTATTTATTAAAATTAAAGATGTGTATTGCCTGTGACCAGAAATTTCACTCCTAAGTATATACCCAAGGAATATGTTGAAAGAATGTTCATAGTTGCCCTGTTTGTAATAGAAAAAGCTAGAATCAACATAAATGTCCATTAACAAAAGAATACACTGAGTAGTGGGTGAATAAATTGTATTTGGTCAGTGAAATAATGTAGGTAGTGAAAATGAATATACCTACATCTATACATGTCAGCATGGCTATATTTAAAAATAACATTTAGTGAAAAGAAGAATGTACTATGTTTCCATTTATATAAAATTCAGAAAGAAGTAAAACTAAACAAGTTGTTAAATGAGTGAGTTTGAGACCAACAATACAGCAAGACCTTTTCTCTACAAAAAGCCCCAAATTAGCTGGGCATGGTGGCATGCACCTATAGTTCTAGATATTCAGGGGGCTGAGGTGGGATGATTGCTTATGCCCAGGAGTTTGAGGTTACAATGAGTTGTGTTCATGCCACTGCACTCCAGCCTGCATGACAGACTGAGACTGTTTCTCTTAAAAAAAAAAAAAAAAATTGTTTTTCTTGTTTCTGTCTCCTTCAGTTCTGCTTTGGTCTTAGTTATTTCTTGCCTTCTGCTAGTTTTTGAATTTGTTTGATCTTGCTCCTCTAGTTCTTTTAATCATGATGTTAGGGTGTTGATTTTATATCTTTCCTCATTTCTCTGGTGGGCATTTAGTGCTATAAATTAAAAAAAATCAATAAATCCAGGAGCTGGTTTTTTGGGAAGATCAATGAAATAGACCACTAGCCAGACTAATAAGATTAAAATAGATGCAATAAAAAATGATAAAGGAGATATCACCACTGATCCCACAGACAGACTACCATCAGTGATTACTACAAACACCTCTATGCAAATAAACCAGTAAATCTAAAAAAAATTCATAAATTCCTGGACACTTATACCCTTCTAAGACTAAACCAGGAAGAAGCTGAATTCCTGAACAGACCAATAACAAGGTCTGATATTGAGGCAGCAATTAATAGCCTAGCAACCAAAAAAGTCCAGGTCCACAGGGGTTCACAGCTGAATTCTACCAGAGGTACAAAGAGAAGCTGGTACCATTCCATCTGAAACTATTCCAAACAATACAAAAGAGGGAATCCTTCTTAACTCATTTTATGAGATGAACATCATCCTGATACAAACCTGCAGAGACACAACTAAAAAAGAAACTTTCAGGCCAATATCCATGATGAACATTGATGCAAACATCTTCAATAAAATACTGGCAAACAGAATCCAATAGCACATCAAAAAGCTCATTCATCATGACCAAGTCAGCTTCATCAATGGGATGCAAGCCTGGTTCAACATACAAAAATCTATAAAAATAATCCATCACATAAACAGAATCAAAGACAAAAACCACATGATTATCTCAATAGATGCAGAGAAGGTCTTCGACAAAATTTAACAGCCGTTTATGGTAAAAACTCTCAATAAACTAGGTATTGATGGATCATATCTCAATAATAAGAGCTATTTATGACAGATCCATAGCCAATATCATACTGAATGGGCAAAAACTGGAAGCATTCTCTTCGAAAACTGGCACAAGACAAGGATGCCCTCTCTCACCACCCCTATTCAACACAGAATCGGAAGTTCTGCCTGGGGCCATCAGGCAATAGAAGGAAAGAAAGGGTATTCGAATAGGAAGAGAGGACATTGAATTGTCCCTGTTTGCAGATGACATGATTGTATATTTAGAAAACCCCATTGTCTCAGCTAAAATCTCCTTAAGCTGATAAGCAACTTCAGCAAACTCTCAGGATACAAAATCAATGTGCAAAAATTGCAGGCATTACTATATATGAATAATAGAGAGCCAAATCATGAGTGAACTCCCATTCACAATTGCTACAAAGAGAATAAAACGTATACAACAAAGGATGTGAAGGACCTCTTCAAGAACTACAAACCACTGCTGTAGGAAATAAGAGGACACAAACAGTTGGAAAAACATTCCATGATCATGGTTAGGAAGAATCAATATTGTGAAAATGGCCATACTGCCCAAAGTAATTTGTACATTCAATGCTGTCCCCATCAAGCTACCAATGACTTTCTTTACAGAATTGGAAAAAAAAACCCACCTAAAACTTTATATGGAACCAAAAAAGAGCCGCATGGCCAAGACAATCCTAAGCAAAAAAACCCCAAAAAAGCTGGAGGCATCACGCTGCCTGATTTCAAACTATATTACAAAACTACTGTACTCAAAACAGCATGGTACTGGTACCAAAACAGAGATATAGACCAATGGAACAGTACAGAGGCCTCAGAAAGAATGCCACACAACTATAACCATCTGATCTTTGACAAACCTGACAAAAACAAGCAAATGGGGAAAGGATTCCCTGTTTAATAAATGGTGTTGGGAAATCTGGCTAGGTATATGCAGAAAGCTGAAACTGGATCACTTCCTTACACATTATACAAAAATTAACTCTAGACAGATTAAAGATTTAAACATGAGGTCTAACACCATAAAAACTCTAGAAGAAAACCTAGGCAATACCATTTAGGACATAGGCGTGGGCAAGGACTTCATGACTAAAACACCAAAAGCAATGGCAACAAAAGCCAAAATATACAAATGGGATTGAGGGAATGTATTTTCTTCCTGGGTCCACAAGGTGGCACAGTTTCAAAGGCAAGAACTTCCCCAGCACCATACCTCCATTCATGTCTCCATCCAGAGACTTAGAGGTTTTTAACTTCTGTGCATGCAGGAAAAAAATCAAAGATCAATCACTCTAGGAGAAGTTTAAAGGAACTCCTTTCATAGACCAGGAAACTTAAATGGGGTGGGAATTTCTCCCAAGTTAAAAGTCCCTGTCCCCCACATCCGGACGGACTCCATATGTGGATGCCCTTCCACAACCTTGTGGAAGCCCTTTTTCATTCTCCTTTTTCTCTTTCTGCAAAACTCTTTGGGGTCTGATATTTACTTACGAGTGTACTGCACCCAGCGGGGTCCTCTCTCCCATTCTTGGGCAAGTGAGGGACCAAAAGCCTGAAAGAACATGTTGTAGTGGGGAGCTGAGCCTCCCCTGCACCCCGGAACCTGGTCAGAGCACTGGCGAGCCAGCCAGGAGGCAAGAAAGCAAGTCAGAGTGGTAAGCGAGTCAGACCCCTCTCACTTGCAATCTGTCCTGTTGCCTTTAGGAAACACCAGGAGCAGCTGTGCCAAGCTGCAGGGGCAGGGCCCAGCAGGGCTTGGTCGCTGATCCAGACCCCAGCCTGTCTTTAAGGGGTGCGGGCCAGCCAGAATTAAAGGTGCATTTTTTTATTCTTTCCAAATCGGCTTTCTCCCCACTCTCTCTCTCACTCTTTCTGCTTGCTCTTTGCTCTCTCCCTCAGCTGTTTTCTCTGGGCCAAGTACCTATAGGAGGTGGGGCAGGCAGACACCAACTGCAGAAACCAGGCGGGACCAGCCAAGTGTCCCGGTTGTAAACTAAGCCTGCAGGGGGTGGAGTGGGCGAGCACTCTCCCCAGGCCATTTGCTTGCCAGCCTCACATCCCGGCTATAAACTGGGATCTCAGGAACAGCAGCTTGGCCCAGGGGTGGGCCCAGGCTTTTAAAAGACATATTTGCTGGTGGTGCAGGCAGGAGCAAAACAGCAGGGAGGGGACAAGGTATGGCCTGGGCCTGCGTGGGACCAGGGAGTGCAGTGGCCTGGCACACAGCCTGGCAAGCCTCTGGCATCCCTGGTCACCGGCAGAAGTGTAAAGAGGCTCCCAAACAGGGATGTACCTGGCTTTCAAACTCACAGTGTCAAGCAGTTATTTTTCTTTCAGGGTATTGTAATGAGCCAGCGGCTGAAGCAAATATCAGCTGCTGGCTGGAAGCCCCACCCGGCTTTTGTGCCCACACCTGGGTTCAGATTTCAGGAAGGCCGGGCTTCCCCCTGGCTGCACCGCATACAGTCCCCCTCTTCTGAATCAGGATCCCAATGAAGGTCTGTGCCAGGGACTGCTTGTTTACCCATAGGAAATCTACCTCTTTCCTCTGGTATCATTGACTAAGGTACCAAGTGTCCCCAAACTCTTGAGTCGCTGCTAGAGAAGACTCTCTCTCATTGCTAGAGTTTGATTAAGCAATAGCATGGTATCTTTCTACTCTAATTCAAAGGACTGACCCAGGCCCTGCAGAACATTTATGTAATTGTTTGGGTTATTTTCAAAACTTTCTTAAGTCCACCTTAATTTGCTTTAAGTCAGAAAGTGAGAAGGGGGTGTGCATCTTGGTTGGGCCAAATCCTTCTTCTACTGCCTGTAGGGGGCAGAGTCTGGGCATCCTAGTAGCCTGAAATACCTTGGCCTTCTCGGCCCTCCCTGGCTCCTGTTGAGGTACAGGAGCTGAGGAGCCCTGGTTGGCACTGGAGGTAGTAGCTACAGGGAGTCCCAAATGTGGAGACAGTCCTGAGGAGGGCTGAGTAGGGTATGGGGAACAGGCCTGACAGAGCTGAGGCTTATTCCTTAGAGAAAAGGCTGCATACAGTTGGGGGATTAAGGCAAACTAGGAAGAAGTCCATGAACTATGCAATGTTATCCAACATAACTCAGGGAAAGGAAGAAAACCCAGCAGCTTTCCTTGAGTGATTGTGGGAGGCCTTAAGAAAGTATACTCCTTTGTCACTAGGCTCCATCAAGTGTCAGTTAATATTAAAGGAGAAGTTTATTACACAGTCAGCAGTAGATACTGGGAGGAAGCTCCAGAAGCTGGGCTTGGGGCCAGAACAGGGTGTAGCATCATACTGAACCTGGCAACCTTGGTGTTTTACAATAGAGACCAGGAGGAACAGGCTGAAAGGAACAGGAGACACCAGAGGAAAGCTGCTACCTTAGTCATGGCCCTCAGGCAAGCAGACCCCAGGGGCTCAAATGAGGGAAAGCCTTGGGTTAGCCACCAGTCTGGCAGAGCTTGTTACCACTGTGGTTTGAAGGGACATTTTATAAGAAATTGTCCCCAGAGGAATGGACCACCTCCTTGTCCTTGCCCACTGTGCCAAGGAGATCACTGGAAAGCACACTGTCCCAGGGGACAAAGGTTCCCAGGGCCTGAGGTGTCTGATCAGATGACCCAACTGCAGGACTGAGGATGCCCGGGGTAAGCACCTGCTTATATCATCACCCTCAATGAGCCCCAGGTAAAGCTGACCATAGAGGGCCAGGAAATTAATCTCTTGGACACTGGCATGGCCTTCGCAGTATTACTCTTCTGTCCTGAGGGGTCCTAGGACAAGCAGTCTTTTGATATTTCTCTAAGCCCCTAGGAGATGCATTAGGGATAGCCGTTTCTTACTAATGATTTTGTATTAGACAAGGAAACAGATCTAATAAAAGATACAACCTCCTTGGCTAAGCACCAACAGGCTCTTAAAACTTTACCTGAAGGACACCCTAGGGAAAAATGGAAAGAGTTCTTCTGCCCTGGAGACTTGGTGCTTGTTAAATATCTCCCTTCAGACTCTCCCTCTCTAGGCCCATCTTGGGAAGGACCATTTTCGGTTATTCTGTCTACCCCAATGACAGTTCAGTTGGTGGGAATTGACTCACGGATTCATCACACTCGGCTGAAGCCTTGGGCACCTCCTGAAGAAAGTCATAAACCCTCCACTCCACAGCCTGAAGTTCCAGGAGACAACCCTTCGTATGCCTGTGAGTCATTAGAGGTTCTACATCTGCTCTTCTGACAAGATTCCCAGGAAAGTAACTAGTCACGAGTCTAATTTATATCCTGGTATTAACAGGACTTTAACTCTTAACTTTGCTATCTCTCAAACTCCAATTATTCCTTTCATAAAGTCGGGGTGGGGGGCTGGTCAAAATAATAGGAAAACTTGGTTCTGGCATTAGAAAAGTTCAGTTACTATAAGCTATCTCAGTAGTTAATTAATAACATAAAAAGGTTGCTAATTCTCTCTGCAAAGGCAGGTCACTCTGCAAAACAGCTTAACTCTTTAGCTGTCATAGTTCTTCAAAGTAAGGGCTATAAATATGCTAACACACAAAGAGGGAACCTGTCTCTTTCTAGGAAGAAATACTGCTACTTTGTAAACCATTTAAGTGTTGTTTTAGGCAAAGTTAAAGAACTCAGGAATCAATCAAACACAGGGCTAAAAACCTTTAAGAAATAGTATCATGGAGCTTGTTTAACAACTGGCTGTCCTGGCTATATCCTCTCCTAGGCCTGTTTATAACCATTCTATAATTGTTTGCCTCTGGACTTTCCATCTTTAACCTTCTTGTCACATTCGTTTCTTCCAGAGCCATAAGGTCATAAATAATCCTACAATTGGAACGCCAGATGTCCTTCGCTCATGAGCTGTATCGTGGATCTCAGGATCGACCTGTACACCTGAAAGACTCCCCTCTGGAGGAAACTTCAACTGCAGGGCCCCTTCTACGCCCCATTTCAGCAGGAAGTAGCTAAAGAGCAATCAACGGCCCCTGTGTCCCAACAGCAGTCGAGCTTTCCTGTTTTAGAGTGGGGACTGAGGGGATGTATTCTCTTCCTGGGTCCACAAGGGGCGCAGTTTCAAAGGCAAGAACTTCCCAGCGCCATACCGCCACCCATGTCTCCATCCGGGGACTTAGAGGTCTTTAACTTAAATGTGTGTGGGAAAGAAAATCAAAGATCAGTCACTCCAGCGGAAGTTTAAAGGAACTCCTTTCATAGGCCAGGAAACTTAAATGGGGTGGGAATTTCTCCGAGGTTATAAGTCCCTGTCCCCCACATCTGGGCGGACTTCATATCTGGATCCCCTTCCACAACCTCGGGGAAGCTCTTTTTCATTCTCCTTTTTCTCTCTCTCTGCCTAAATAAATCACTTTCTGCAAAATTCTTTGGGGTCCAATATTTACTTACTAGTGCACTGTGCCTGGTGGGGTCCTCTCTCCCATTCTTTGTCAAGTGAGGGACCAAGAGCCTGGAAGAACACATCGTAGGGGGGAGCTGAACCTCCCCCATGCTCTGGAACCCAGTCACAGGATCTAATTAAACTTAAAAGCTTCTGCACAACAAAAGAAACTATCAATAGATTGAACTGGCAACCAACAGAATAGGAAAAAATTTTTGCAACCTACCCATCTGACGAAGGGCTAATATCCAGAATCTATGGAGAACTTAAATTTACAAGGAAAAAAACCCATCAAGAAGTGGGCAAAGAATATGAACAGACACTTTATGCAGCCAACAAACATGAAAAAAAGCTCATCATCACTGGTCATTAGAAAAATGCAAATCAAAACCACATTGACATACCACATCACACCAGGTAGAATGGTGATCATTAAAAACTCAGGAGACAACAGATGCTGAAGAGGATGTGGAGAAATAGGAATGCTTTTACACTGTTGGTGGGAGTGTAAATTAGTTCAACCATTGTGGAAGACAGTGTGGCAATTCCTTAAGAATCTAGAAATAGAAATACCATTTGATCTAGCAATCCCATTGCTAGCTATATACCCAAAGGATTATAAATCATTCTCTTATAAAGACAAATGCACACGTATGTTTATTGCAGCACTGTTCACATTAGCAAAGACTTGGAAGCAACCCAAATGTCCATCAATGATAAACTGGCTAAAAAAAGGTGGCACATATGCACCATGGAATATGATGCAGCCATGAAACAGGATGAATTCATGTCCTTTGTAGGGACATGGATGAAAATAGAAACCATCATTCTCAGCAAACTGCTACAAGAACAGAAAACCAAACACTGCATGTTCTCATAAGTGGGTGTTGAACAATGAGAGCACAGGAACACAGGGAGGGGAACATCACACACTGGGTCCTGTGGGGTGGGAGGCTAGGGGAGTTACAGCAGGGGATGGGGGGTATTGGGGATGGATAGCATTAGGAGAATTACCTAATGTAGATGATGGGGCAATGGATGCAGCAATCCACCACCATGGTATGTGTATACCTATGTAACCTGTACAATTTGCACATGTAACCCAGAACTTAAAGTATAATATATAAAAAAAAATTGTATGGAACTAGCTTTATATGTGAAAACCATAAAGACAAGCAAGGAAATAGTTGAGACAAAATTTAAGACTGAGAGTAAACAGAAGAAGAATGTAATTGAGGAGGGGGACCCCGGGCACTTCAAAGATACTGGTAATGTTAATGGTTTTCTCTCAATGGTGGGATGAAGGTGATTTTTATTTTGTTTTTTTGGCTTTCCATTTTGTCAGAAATATAGAGAAACCGCTACATGACATCATCTTTTTGAAAGCCACACATCCATGTATGTATGGCTTTCAGAGAGGTGATGTCATGTAGGGGTTTCTCTAGAGTTCTGGTTATTAGCTAGGAATGACTTTTTACTATCCTTCTCCCTGCAGGAGACATTTGGCAATGTCTGGAGATTTTTTTGGTTGTCATGACTGGGTGGGGAAACTACCAGCACTCAGTAGACAGAGGCCAGGGATTGCTGCTAAACATTCTGCAATGCACAGGATAGCCCAACAGCAAAGAATTATATGGCTGAAAACGTCAATAGCACCAAGGTTCAGAAACCCTGGTCTAAGAGCCAGACTGTTTGGGTTTGAATTCCAGCTTTATACTTTACAAGCTGTGAGACTATGGAAAATTACTTTATATGAGGTTAATAGTAGCATCTGTTTCATAGGTTTGTTGTGAGAATTAACTGAATTAAAACATAAGGTACTGAGTCCAGAACCAGATAAATGAGTACTTGATAAATGCTAACAATATTTTACTATTATTTTTGTTGAATATATTCAATTGGTTGAGAAAAACAGTTGAGAAAGAGCTGATCAAGAGAAATATGTTGAAAAATAGTTATTACAGCAATAGAAAATTATGCAAAGACATGCATATGCACAAACACTAAAAGGTAGCATGTGGAAATTTCAAATGAGAAGAGCTTTGCAAGCAATAATTACAGCCTGTTATAATCTGTATCTTATCTGTACTTAATGGCAATTTCTAAACAAGAAGCCAGAGAACTGAACATAAAGTGTGTATTGGTGCTAATCTGAATTTAAGCTATATTAGTAACTGAACTCAGTCTTGTGACAGATTACATTACAAAAATCATTCTATACTTTAGTACACAAACTGGTCTTTCCCTTATTCTCTATAAAAACCCTTCCAGAAAGATCCTTGGGAAGTCAGTTTCTTGATTAAATTTCATGTACACTTGTGTATTCAAGTGGATGTGTCTGTAAAGTTTTGACAGGATGCTGTTTTTTTTTTTTTTTTTTTTTTTTTTTTTATTTTGAGACAGGGTCTCACTCTGTTGCTTAGGGTGGGGTGCAGTGGTGTGATCTCAGCTCACTACAATCTCCAGCTTCTGGGCTCAAGTGATCTTTCTGTCTTCTTTCTGTCTTAGTCTCCTGAGTAGCTGTGACTACAGGTGCACCTTTTTGTATTTTTAGTAGAGATGGGGTTTTGCCATGTTGCCCAGGCTGGTCTTGAACTCCTGGGCTTAATGCAATCCACCTGCCTTGGCTTCACAAAGTGTTAGATGTGAGCCACTGCACCTGGCCAGGATGTTATTATTTTTTTAAACAACTATTCTAAAAATATAAGCTATTTAAAATATGTACAATTTATGGTAAAGTTTCTTGAACCTTTAGCGAATTTTTAAATTAAATTTTTAGGCATGTATACTCCACTGTATTTTCAAGCAAATAAAGATTTTTATTTTTAATGCAGGTATGTCCAGAAAGAAGTAGATCGAAGCAATGATACTGAATTAGTCTGGAATAAATGACGTCCTACATTAAATGAGAGAAATCTCAGAATAAGAGCTGATAGATTCAGCAGTTTGAAGAACACTTACTTTGGCACATTAACCTCTGGTGTAAAGATCATCATGGGAGAAAAGACTGAATGAAATCCCCTAAAACTATTCCCTACCCCTCAACTTGGTGAAGATTACTATCATTAGTAGAGTTCCATGTAGTTAGCAAAGTCCTACCATATTAATGTTCACAAAAAAGCTTCATAAAAATCCCATGGAGTGTGTGGAATTATCTCTATTTTAGAGGTGAAGAAGTTGAGGCTCAGAGAGATGAAATGATATGCCCAAAGTTACAAAGCTAGTCACTGTGGGACTACCATTCAGACTGAAGTCTCAAAATAAATCCTAGCCTTTCTGAAATTGGTATAACAGGGTATTGCCATTTCTTCTCAAAATGAACTGCAATGTGATATCAGGGTCAGATACAGACAGGGGTTCAGAACTACTTGTCAGATGTGATATTTTATATGCATTATTTATAAAAATTATATGTAAGTAATATATTGGATAATTTCATTATTATACAGCTTTTATTTTTAAATTGTTTATTTTGAATAATTTCAAACATATACCAAAGGGAGAATGACATGTGTAAATTGCTATATTACACACTACCCAGCTTCATCAATTATCAACACCTGGCTCCTCTTTTTTTCTTCTCTGACAGTCTTGCTCTGTTGCCCAGGCTGGAGTGCATAGCACAACCTTGGCTCACTGCAACCTCTGCTTCTGGGGTTCAAGCAATTCTCAGGCCTCAGTCTCCTGAGTGCTGGGATTACAGACACAACCACCACATCTGGCTAACTTTGTATTTTTAGGAGAGATGAGGTTTTGCCATGTTGGCCACGCTTGTCTCAAACTCTTGACCTCAAGTGATCTGCCTGCCTCAGCCACTCAAAGGGCTGGGATTACAAGTGTAAGCCTGACCAACTCCTTGTTACTCTTAATTCATCTATATCCCTTCTATTTCTCCCGACTGAATCATTTTGAGTCAACTTCAAGATATGTAATTTCATTTGTACATACTATGCACAATTTTATTTTTAAATAGCTTTTAAATAATAATTACAACTTAGGAATACTGAAAAGCTGAATGGTTTTCTAGAAGCTATTATGTAGTTAATGTAGACCAATTAATGTAATGTAGTCCAGTTAACGTAGACCAACAGATACCATTTCTTGAGTTCAAAATAATCACAAACATTATGCTTTTCTCTTAGAATTTAAATGTCTATTAATAAACAGAAAGTTTTACCTGTTCTCTGCAGTCTTCACCCAGTTCTCCTTCTAAAGTACAAGATTACAACAATTATCTTTAAAATCTAATAAAGGACCTTAATAAAAATTGTTTACAAAACTAAAAACAGAAATGCTTAAAATATAACAAATAAATTAAAATGCTGAAAACTCTAGAGAAATCAAAAGCCAAACCTTAACAGTATGAAAGTACCCATTATTTTCATACATACATGTATGGCTAATACATGTACTGAAATCAAATTAGTAGCTATGCCTATATTGTTCCTTCTGTTCTTAAAGTGATACCTTAAACTAGCAAGGCAAGTAAGTTTCATCTAAATGCCAATTCTGGTCGATTAGTGGTGGTTACCCAGGGAACTGTGTTGAACTTTTATGAGGCCATTTTCTTTTTTTTTTTTTTTTTTTTTTTTTTTNTTTTTTTTTTTTTTTTTTTTTTTTTTTTTTTTGTTCAACAGGAAAGAAAGCTGTAATTGGTTAAGCGTTATACCTGCTGACCTTTGCTCAGTGCAACAAATTGATGCTTTAAAAGGAGGCATCCTAATATAACCTTATATGCTGAGGAGAAAGAACTGTCATTACCGCCACAATCTAATTTCTCATTATTGATGAATATTAACAAGCATTCATTCTGAAATATGAGAATTTACATATTCTCATTTTGAAAAAAGGAATTCAGTATAATTTGTGGTGTTTATAAATTCCAATTATGTTTTTCATCCCTTATAGCACTTAGTGTGTACATACACCATACATTTGGTACTAGGCTTGTATCATTTATTTCATTTATTTAGATTATCTTCCTAAGTAGATTATATGTTTACTGAAGCCCTTTGGTGGTATCTTATTCTTCCTTGTCCTAGAACCAGCTAATGCCTTGTTGATGATTGTATTTCTGTAAATACACATGTTACTTGTCTGTCATTATCTCTAAGTTACTTGCTATTTGGGAGTATTTCTGTACAGTCTGGGATGTTTTCCTACTGAGAATTAGATATTTTAAAATGATTAATGGCAAAAGAATTGCTTTGTTTATTCACCTGCCTGTCCTGTATAAGAATCATTCTATTTAAGTTTTTATTTCATAGGTGAGGACAAGTGAAAAGGTGAAGTGACAGTATTTTAGATTAGAGTTAGGACTATATAGGCTTTTGACTTCAGTTTAAGAAAACAAAAATAGTATTCACTATATGCTTGGCACTATGAGATACTTCTTAAGAACTCATTTACTTTCCTATCCATCTTTCTCAGATGCTGAACTTGCTCTCATGTATTTCCTTACCTAGACGCTCCAGAAGAAAAATTCCATATAAAGACTGTTAACTCTACTTGCCTCTATTGTCTTTCTTTCTCTGTATTTCTGTTTCTTCAAAATTTTGCATTTCAGAGTCTCAAAGACAATATAGCTGAGTTAACCCATTCTCAGAGGGAAAGGTGAAAAAATGAGTTTCCCAAGTTAGATTCATTTTTAGGGGACAGTGAGAAAGGAACATAGAATACTCAAACGTTTATTACTTTTGTCCCCTCACAGTTATCTATGTATTATTTGTGTTTTCTATCTCTGCAATTTCTTCTGCAAATTGAAAATTTACTTATCTTTGAAGGCCACCTGTTCAGATGGACATCTTGGCTGGGAGTGATTGCTCTGTTACTTTGTCTTGCTTTCTTTTTTGGTATCGCTTTTAGGGAGTATGTTACATGGCTACTTTGTGTTACAGTATTTACTTTACTTTTAACAAGATCCCCAAATTTATATTTACTTGTATGAATACTGAAATTGAGCCTTTTTAATAATCAGGCAACTTGGTATTTTATGTCAACCACAAGCTGTTTTATAACATACCCACTAGAAATTCTCAGAAGTCTCTTATTTTTATGAAAAAGAGACTGACAGTCCTTGCAAGCTGTAACATAGTTTTTCTGTTATACTTTGAATACTTGGGTATCTTGAACGCCATTACCTTCTGCATTACAGGTGTTAGTCATCAAAGATCCAGAACAGATGTCTTTTTCAAGTTCATTTCTTCTGTCCATTATTTGTCTGCAGTATATGGGATTTTTTAATTGGAAAAAGGATTAAAAAAGAAAATTTTAATGTTAGGTATAAGTTATAGAAAATATTTTCAAATTTCTGAGTTTTCAAAAAATGTAATTAAAAAATTTCTCTGGAAACTTTCAACAATATAGTAATCATTTAAATACTATTATATTTAAAAATACAGAATGCCACTTTTAATTTTTCCACCATTAAATATTTTACAAGACATTTCAAAGAACAATTAAATTAAATTTTAACATACAAATAATGTATTTTACATATGAAGTTTTAAGAGAAACAATCACGGAAACCAAATGTGATGCTCTGAACTCATGGTTATTACAAAATTAAAATGAATGATAAAGTTTTATAAACTTGTAAAAGTTATTCACTTTTGGTGTGGAAAATCCCCCCAAAACATAGAAATGGAATAATATAAATATCCAGAGCTGTTCTCTGGATATTTAGCTCCTCTACTTATTATTATGCATCTTTTAAAAAATAAAACTGAGATACTACTGTCTTGTGAAATTTTATGTCATCGTCTTTTACTTATATATTTTTATTTTGAAATTTGTACTGTTTAAATTATATGTTAAAATTGACTTTGTTAAGGTATAGAGTTTTATGAATTTTAATAGATGTTTAGATTCTTGTTATTACCATTATAAACAGAATATAGAACAGTTTCATCATGCCAAAAAAACCTCCCTTACATACTTTATAGTCACACCCCCTCAACCTACACAACCTGGCAACCACAGAAATCTTCTCCACAACTAAAGGTCTGACTTTAAGAATGTCATACAACTGGAATTATACCATATCAACTTTTGTTACTGGCTTCTGTCATTCAGTATAATGCCCTGATATTCATCCAAGTTGTTAAACAAGTATCAATGGTTCACTGCTTTTTATTGCTGAGCAGTATTCCATTACAGATGTGTTTACCAGTTTATTCACCTGCTGAAGGGTATTTTTCTCAGTTTTTGAAAATTATGAATAAAACTGCTACAAGCATTCATGTACAGGTTTTTGTGTAAACATGTTTTCACTTCTTTAGTGTAAATACTTAAAGAGATTATTGAATCATATGGTAAATACATGTTTAACTTTATAAGAAACTGTGAAACTGTTTCCCAGAAGAGCTGTACCATTTTGTACTGCATCTCAAGCAACAATGAATGAGAGTTGAGTTATTCTGCATCATCCTCACTAGCACTTGGAATTGTCAGTAAGTTTTTTAAATTATAGACGTTCTAATAGGTATACAGAGGTATCTCATCATGGTTTTAATTTCCCAAATAGCTAATGATATGAAATTTGTTTGTTTGCTATTCATATATCTCCTTATTGAAATGTCTGTCCAAGTCTTTTGACCACTGTAATTGGGCTATTTGTTTTTACACTGTTGAGCTTTGAGAGTTCTTTATATATTCTGGATACAACTCCTTTGTTGGATATGTGACTTGAAAATATTTGCTCCAATGTAGCTTGTCTTTTCAGGCTTCTAACAGTGCCTTTTGAGGAATAATAGTTGATGAAGTTATCAATTTTTAAAAAATGGATAGTACTTGTGGTGTCTAGTTGGAGAATTCTTTGTTAATCCCAGGTCACAAATGTTTCCTCCTATGCTTTCTTCTAAAAGTTTGTTAGTTTTACATTTTATATTTAGATCTATGATTTATTTTTAGTTAGCTTTTGAGAGTAATGTATGAGGTTTAGTTTGAGATTCTTTGTGTGTCTGTGTGTGCATAGATGTCCATTGTTCCAATACCATTTGTTGAAAAACTATCCTTTCTCCATTGAATTGCCTTTGTACTTTTGTCAAAATTCAGCTAGGCATATTTATAGGGGTCTATTTCTGGGTTATATGTTTTGTTTCATTAATCTGTGTGTCATCGTTTTACTAATACCATAATTTCTTGAATAGTTATAGCTTTAGAGTTGGGGATGGCAAACCACAGTCCATAGGCCAAATCCAGTTTATACATATTTAGTAAATAAAGTTTTATTGGAACACATTCATTTTATATTATCTATGGCTGCTTCCTTGCTATGATGACAGAGTTAAATAGTTGTGACAGAGACTATGTGGCCTGCAAAACCAAAAGTATTTACTAAACGGCCCTTCATTGAAAATATTTGTCAACCCCTGCTAAGATCATTTATGATTCTTCCAACATTATTTCCATTTTTCAAAATGGTTTCTGTTATCCTAGTTTCTTTGTCTTTTTGTATAAATTTTAGAATCAGCTTATTGATATCTTTTACAAAACCCTTCTGAGATTTTGATCAGAATTGTATTAAATCTTTAATCAGAAATCTTTAGATCAGTCAGGAGACAGCTGACATCTTTACTATATTGTGTCTTCAAACCATAAACGTGTTACATCTCTATTTATTCATTTTGTAAGGCAGAGTCTCACTCTGTTGCTCAGGCTGGGGTGCAGTGTTAGGATCTTGGCTCACTGCAACCTCTATCCCCCGGATTCAAGTGATTCTCCTACCTCAGCCTCCCGAGCAGCTGGGATTACAGGTGCCTGACACAACGCTCAGCTAATTTTTTTTATTTGTAGTAGAGACAGGGTTTTGCTATGTTTGCCAGGCTGGTCTCGAACTTCTGACCTCAGGCGTTCACCTTGGCCTCCCAAAGTGCTAAAGTTACAGGTGTGAGCCACCGTGCCTGGCCTATTTATTTTAATCTTCTTTGATTTCTTTAAACAGTGTTTTATAGTTTTTAGCATACAGATGGAGTGTTTGGTTAGACTTATAACAGTATTTTCATTTATTTTGGAGCTACTATAATTTAAAAAGCTTTTTTTGGTTTTCAATTGTACATTACTAGCATGTAGAAATACAACTGATTTTTGTGTGTTGACCATATATCTTATGACTTTGGTAAATGCACTTATTAGACGTAGGGACCATTTTGTATGCAAAAAGGGATGGTTTCATTTCTTCTTTTCCAAGCTGTATTTTTTCTTGTTTTTCTTGCCTTATTACACTGTCTAAGATTTTTAGTGGACATCTTTACCATGTTTCCAATCTTAGGAGGAAAACATTCAGTTTTCCTCTATCAAGCAGGGTGATACCTGTAGTATTTCTTTTTTTCCTTCTTGGTAGAAACTCTCTATAGTTTGAGGAAGTTCCCTTCTACTTCTACTTTACTGAGTTTTTTTTTTTTTTTTAAATCATAAATGGGTATGGAATTTTGTCAGACATTCTTTTCTTCCAGTTGATCTGATGAGTTGATTTTTCTTACTTGTACTGTTAAAATCATGGATTACATTAATTTTTGAATACTGAATAAGCTGTGCATTCCCAAGATAAATCCCACTTAATTCTGGCATATTATTATTTTTATACATTACTAAATTCTTAATCCCTGTTAAGGATTTTTGCTTCTATATTTATGAGAGATACTGGTCTATAGTTTTTTGTACTGATTTTTTTTTTCCTTTTTTAAAAAATTCCATGGGACTGCTTGATATATTTTATTGTACTGTCTTTGGGTAGTAGCCTCAGAAAATAAGCTGGGGTGTGCCGCATCATCTTACATTTTCTGAAAGAGATGTGCACAAATTACAGTATATTTTTGTCTCAATGAATTCACCAGTGAAACCATCGGGACCTGGAGATATCTTTCATAGAGTTTTTAATGTTTGTTTTAAACTACAAGTTTAATTCTTTTAATAGCCATAAGATTCAGGTGATCTCTTTCATTTTCAGTCAGTTTGGTAGTTTGTGGTTTTCGAGGAATTATTCCATTCAAACTATGTTGTTAAACTTACTTACATACAATAGTTCATGACAATATTTATTATCTACTTAATGTCTGTAAGGTTTAAGATGATATACCCTCTTTGATTCCTGATATCAATAACCTATGTCTTCTTTTTGTCTTTGTCTTTGAGTAGTTTTATCAATTTTGTTGATCTTTTCAAATAGGCTTTTGACTTTATTTTTATGCTTTCAACTTCAATGATATATGCTCTTTATTATTTCCTTTCTTCTGCTTCCTTTGAGTTTACTATGCTTTTCTTCCTCTAGTCTCTTTAGATGGAAGCTTAGATTGTTGACTGAGGCATTTCTTTTTTTAATATAAGCATTTAGTGGAATAAAATTATTATTTTAATCTGTGATTTTTTTCAGTTTATAATATTTTCTGATTTCCTTGAGACTGCCTCTTTGACCTAGGGATTATTTAGAAGTGTGTTAATTTCTAAGTGTTTGGAGAATTTTCTATATTTCTTTTAGTTATCTATTTCTAATCTATTCCTGTTATGGTCAGAGGACATACTTTGTATATTCTTTTAGGTTTGTTTTATGACCCAAGATCTGATCTGTCTTGGTGAATGTTCATGTGTATTGCAAAAGGATGTGTGTTTTACTGTTGTTGGGCGGAATGATTTTCTGCCTATTAGTTTTTCTGTTGTTGAGAAAGGACTGATGCAGTCTCCAGCTGCAAATTTGGATTTGTCTGTTCACATTTTGATCTCTATCATTTTTTGCATAATTATGTATTATAACATTCTCTTGTCAGAGGCAAACACATTAGCATTGTTTATACTTTCTTGATAAACTGACTCTTTCATCATTTTTTCCTTCATTCCTGGTGTCTTAAAATTTCCCTCTGGTATCATTTCCCTTATGTCTCAAGAACTTCATTTGGTAATTCTTTAATAACAAATCTACTGGAAACATATTCACTTGGTTATCCTTCACCGAATTTGAAGTTTTCAGCTATTCTCTGTATATATATATATTTTCAGCATTGCATTTTTATCCTCTCCTTCTAGGACTCTGATGTTATGAATGTTAGACCTTTTTGCATTGCCTCACAGGTCCCTGGGTTGATTTTTTTAAAAACAATATGTTTTCTTTGTTCATTGGATATTTTCAATTGATCTGTCTTCAAGTTCATTGACTTTCCTTTGTTATCTCTATTCTGCTATTATCAAACTTATCACCATTTTGGTGGGGAGGGGGGTAGGGGGAGGGCCAGACACAGTGGCTCACACCTATAATCCCAGCACTTTGGCAGGCTGAGGTGGTTGAATCATCAGAGCCCAGGAGTTCAAGACTAGCCTGGGTAACATGGTAAAACCTTGTATCTACAAGAAAAAAAAAAAGGCAAAAATTAGCAGGGCATGGCAGCATACACCTGTAGTCCCAGCTGTTTGGGTGGCTGAGGCAGGAGAATCGCTTGAGTTCAGGATGTCAAGGTTGTAGTGAGCTGTGATTGCGCCACTGCAATCTAGCCTGGGAGACAGAGTGAGACTTTGCCTCAAAAAAAATTTTTTTTGGTTAATATACTTTTGAATTCTTTATTTGTTTCTTCTTTATACCTTCTATTTCTTTTTGATACTGTGACTTTTGTTTGTTTGTTTTTTTAAAGAGATAAGGTCTCACTAGTTGCCTAGGCTATTGTCCACTCCTGGGCTTGAGTGATCTTCCTGCCTCAGTCTCCCAAGTAGCTGGGACTACAGGTGCATGCTACCATGCCTGGCTTGTTTCAGGAATTTTAATGATTATGGAAGCTCCTTAAAGTCTGTCAGATAATTCCAGCATTTGTCATCTCAGTGTTGTTGTCTTTTGATAATCTTTTCTCACGAGTTGAGATTTTGCTGCTGCTTTATGTATCAAGTAATTTTTGGTATCCTGGACATTTTGAATATTTTAAGACTTGATCTTGTTAAAATTCTGTGATGAATGTTGATTTTCGTTTAGTAAGCAATTATTATGTTTAGGTTTCAAGTTACAGTGTTCTACTGTGAGCTATGTTATGTGTTAGTTTACTTTTCAAAGTCTCTGCAGGGCTCTTTGTCATGCTGTTTTGTGATATTTGCAGTGATGTGTGTGTACCATCCAGCAGCTAATATATAACCTGGGTGATGGTATATCTATCAGTTTAGATCTCAAAGTCTTTTTTATGCTGGTTAGAATCAGATCCACACATGCATACCTTGGAGTAAGCCCTGGAGTTTATAAACAGTTCAATGGGGTTATTTTTATAAGCTTTCATGTCTGCAATTTCCTTTGGTGCTTTTTGAATCCAGGAAGCTGCATCTTTTAGTTACCTTATGCTTCTATACACCTCCCTGGTTGCACCTGATTCTAGGCCACAGTAGTGGAGAACTGAAGGAAAAGGCACTGGTAAATGTGCCACATCTTCTTCCTCATTTCTTCTGTACTATTTACTTTTCAGAGTCCCCAAACAGCTGCTCCAATGTATTCTACCTAGGATTTTTAGCTGCATTCAATGGGTAAGACAAGGAGGAATGTGCTTACTCCATCTTACCTGGAACCAGAGCCTGATAATCATGATTTTAAGTGGGTATCTGTTACTTAGATATATTGTAATTTAGTCATTAATTCCCCATGTAGATTTTTAGGTCATTCACTTTTATAATAACAATGTGATTAACATTTTTATGTTTATATTACAAAATGAAATTTAAAGTTATGGCATTTTTAGGCTTCTGTTATATGCTGCTAAAATTAGTTTCTGAAAGATTGATATTGATTTACAAATTTGACCACCACAAAGAATACTGACCACAAATGATTAAAACACATCAAATGATATTTAAAAATCCCATATGAGCCTCCCCTCCCCTACTATCCAAAATAGTGGCCACTACTGGGGGTTGCTGAATTAATTTATTATTCTGAAAACTGACAGATCTAGGGAAGTTATCAACCATTTACTCTACCTTTTGGGGTAACTGAATAGTTGATAAGGAAACTTTTCTGTACAGAAGTACACAAACTTATAAATGCAGAAAGAATTACAAAATTAGAAAATCATCATTTCACAACCCCAAATAAAATAATATAGGCAGTGTTCATCAATGATTTCAAAAACAGGTAAAGGTTGATGGGAATTTTATAGTGGAAAATTCCATTATTCAGCCTTTTTCACTAAAAGACATATACCGCATGTTGTGATGTAATAGGAAACCCACAGCACCATCTACTATGCATTATTTGGGACACAAAGCAACGGTTTCCCCAAATTTGCTTATACAACATAAGTAAGAGAGCAAAATAATAAAAATTTATAAATATGGGGGATGTGCAGATGACAGGTGTTTCACTTGTTCCAGATGTGCAGTGTATCTCTGGGAAGAAGCATACAAAGCTTGATATACCTTGTACCATAGTTAATAGTCATGATCTGTAAGGAATGTATTACATGATGGTATGAAAGTGTGTTAGGCCATACTTAAGGAATTTTCTGGGGCTCTGTCATATCTGCAGAAGGCAGTTCAGCACCCTTGTGGAGCACTGTTTTCAGCTGTGCATAAAACAGCAGAGATGGAATCATCCATTATTTATAATTGTTGCATGTATGTATAAATGGCACCATATTCCTTATGTTGCTTTTCACTTTCCATAATTGCCTCTCTGAAAGTTTTAATTTCTTAACCTTTTTGTCACTCCTTTTTGACACACCAAGGTACATGAACCTAGATTCAAATAATATGGCACAGAGATAATAAATAGACCCAAAGAAATAGTGAAAAACAGTAAAAGCAGAGGAGAGATCCGAGACGGCCCAATAGGAAGAGCTCTGGAGTGCAGTTCCCAGAAACAACGCAGAGAGTGACTGATCACCAAATTTCCCTATGAGTTTTTACTGCACACAGACGAGGATAATACCAGGCCGAAAGCACCACAAGTTTCCAGCATGGCTATTTCAGCTGGCGCAATGGGTCTCCGCAAAAAAACTCACACAAATCTGGGCAGCTGTTTCAACTGGCACCTGGAATGCCTGTGAGACAGAGCCGCCCGTTCAACTGAAAAAAAGGAGGCTGAAACAGGGAGCCAGATGATCTGGCTCAGTGGGTCCCACCCCCACAAAGACTAGCAATCTGAAACACTCTGGATTGAGACTTTTGCAACAAGTGCAGCTGGACCCAGAATGGTCCAGCACGGTGAGGGGAAGGGCATCTGCCATTATCAAGGCAGTTCACTACTACAGAGGCAGGCTGTCATTACTGAGGTAGTCCACCACTACTGAGGCAGTACACCACTAGCGAGGCAGTTTGCCATTACTGAGGAAATCCACCAATACTGAGGCGGTCCGCCATTACCGAGGCAGATCGCCATTACCGAGGCAGTTCTGACTGTACCTCTGTAAACAAAACCTCAAGGAAGTTTACACAGCAACTGAGCAGAGCCCACGACAGCTCAGCAATGCCTCTGCTGGCACACTCTGACTAGACTACCTCCTCACTGGGCAGGGCATCTCTGAAAAAAGGCAGCAGCATGTCAGGAACTTATAAATAAGCCCCACCTTCCCAGGACAATGCACCTAGGAAAAGAGGTGGTTATGAGTTCCACTGCAGCAGATTTAAATGTACCTGCCCAGCAGCTCTGAACCGAGCAATGGAGCTCCCAGAAGAGCACCTGAGCTCCTATAAGTGACAGACTGTCTGCTCAAGCAGATTGCTGACCCCCATACATCCAAAGAGACACCTCATAAAGGAGAGCTCAGGCTGACATCTGGCGGGTATCCTTCTGGGATGAAGATAACAGAAAAAGAAACTAGCAGCAACCCTTACTGTTCTACAGCCCCCATGGGTGAACCCCAGGCACCAGGGTCTGGAGTGAACCTCCAGCAGTACTGCAGCAGAGGGGCCTGACTGTTAGAAGAAAAACTAAAAAACAGAAATAGCTTCAACATCAACAAAAAGGACATCTACTGAAAGACTCCATCAGAAACTCACCAACCAGAAAGACCACAGGTAGATAAATCCACGAAGATGGGAAGAAACCGGCGCAAAAAGTATGAAAACACCAAAAACCAGAATGCCTCTCCTCCTCCAAGGGATCGCAACTCCTCACCAGCAAGGGAACAAAGCTGGATTGAGAATGAGTCTGATGAATTGACAGAAACAGGCTTCAGAAAGTGAGTAATAACAAACTTCTCTGAGCTAAAACAACATGTTCTAACCAAATGCAAAGAAATTAAGAACCTTGAAAAGAGGTATAAAGAAATGCTAACAACAATAAACAGCTTAGAGAGCAATATAAATGAACTGATGGAGCGCAAAAACACAACACGAGAACTTCACGAAGCATAGACAAGTTTCAATAGCCAAATCGACCAAGCAGAAGAAAGGGTATCAAAGACTGAAGATCAACTCAAGGAAATAAAACGAGAAGGCAAGATTAGAGAATAAAGAGTGAAAAGAAATGAACAAAGCCTCCAAGAAATATGGGATTATGTAAAAAGACCTAATCTATGTTTGATAAGTGTACCTGAATGTGACAGAGAGAATGAATCCAAGCTGGAAAACACTCTTTAGGATATTATCCAGGAGAACTTCCCCAACCTGGCAAGGCAGGCCAACATTCAAGTCCAAGAAATACAGAGAACACCACAAAGATATTCCTCAAGAAGAGCAACCCCAAGGCACATAATCATCAGATTCACCAGGATTGAAATGAAGGAAAAAATTCTAAAGACAACCAGAGAGAAAGGTCGGCTTCCCACAAAGGGAAGCTCATCACAGCAGATCTCTTGGTAGAAACCCTACATGCCAGAAGGGAGTGGGGGCCAATATTCAATATCTTTAAAGAAAAGAACTTTTAACCTAGAATTTCATATCCAGCCAAACTAAGCTTCATAAGCAAAGGAGAAATAAAATCCTTTACAAACAAGCAATTGCTCAGACATTTCATCACCACCAGGCTTGCCTTTCAAGAGCTCCTGAAAGAAGCACTAAACATGGAAAGGAACAACCAGTACCGGCCGTTCCAAAAACGTACCAAATGGTAAAAAGCATCAATACAATGAAGAAACTGTGTCAACTAATGGGTAAGACAACCAGCTAGCATCAAAATGGCAGGATTAAATTCACACATAACAATATTAACCTTAAATGTAAATGGGCTAAATGCCCCAATCAAAAGACACAGACTGGCGAACTGGATAAAAAATCTAGACCCATCATTGTGCTGTATTCAGGAAACCCATCTCACATGCAAGGACACATATAGGCTCAAAATAAAGGGATGCAGGAAGTTTTGCAAAGCAAATGGAGAGTAAAAAAAAATAAAAAGCAGGAGTTGCAATTCTCATCTCTGATAAAATAGACTTTAAAGCAACAAAGATCAAAAAAGACAAAGAAGGACATTACATAGTGGTAAAAGGAGCAATGCAACAAGAAGAGCTAATGAACCAAAATATATACGCACCCAATACAGGAGCATCCAGATACATAAAGCAAGTTCTTAATGACCTAAAAGGTACTTAGACTCTAACACAATAATAGTGGGAGACTGTAACACTCCACTGTCAATATTAGATCAACGAGACAGAAAATTAACAAGGATATCCAGGACCTGGATGCAGATCTGGACCAAGCGGACCTAATAGACATCTACATTCAAGTGATTCTCCGGCCTCAGCCACCCGAGTAGGTGGGACTACAGGCACGTGCCACCACTCCTGGCTAATTTTTGTGTTTTTATTAGAGATGGGGTTTCACCATGTTGGCAAGGCTGGTCTGAAACCCCTGACCTTGTGATGCGCCTACCTCAGCCTCCCTAAGTGCTGGGATTATAGGCCTGAGCCACAGTGCCTGGCTGTACATGAGATACTTTGATATACTTATACAATGTGTAATAAGCATATCTGGGTAAATGAGGTATCCATCACCTCAAGGATATATCATTTCCTTGTGTTATAAACATTCTAATTATACTCATTTATTTTTATTAAACTATAAAATAAATTACTGTCCACTGTAATCAAATACTAGATCTCACTCATTCTGTCTAACTGTATTTTTGTACCCATTAACCATCTCCCCCCCAACCATCAATTACCTTTCACAGCCTCTGGTAACCATTATTATACTTTCTATTTCTATGAGTTCAATTGTTTTAATTTTTAGCTCTCCACAAATGAGTGAGAATATGGGAAGTTTGTCATTCTATGCCTGGCTTATTTCACTTAACATAATGTCCTCCAGTTCCATGTAAATAAAGTTTTATTGGACCACAGCCACATCCATTCATTTATGTATTGTCTATGACTGTTTTTGTGCTACAACAGAGTTGAATAGTTGCAGCAGAGAACATATGGTCCATAAGCCTAAAATATTTACTCTGAAACCATTTAGGAAAAAGTTTGCCAGTCCCTGATCTGCCTCATTAATTTCTGCTTTTATCTGCATTTTTACTTTCCTTGTGCTTTATTTTGGTTTAGTTTCCTGTTTTTTGTTTTTGTTTTTTTAAAGCTTTTGAGTTAGAATTAGTTCCTTTATTTTTTTTTTTTCTGGTAAAACTGCTTAGTGGTATCAGTTTTCCTCTGATTATTATTTAAATACATCCCATAGGTTCTGATATGTAGTGTTTTATTATAACCACTTCTTAGAAGTAATTATAAGAAAGTATAATTACACTGATGTTGTATTTCTTCTTTCATCCAAAAGTTGTTTAATAAAAAGTTTAAAATTTATACAAGGAAGGGCATGTAGGTTTTTGCTAAACATTGCTGGTTGTATTGCATTGTGATTGAAGAGTGTTTTTAACATTTAGTGAAATTTAATGATATCTTTTGGCAACTAACACATGTTTTTTGTAAATATTCCATGAATTCTTATGAAGAAAATGTATTATCTGTTATCAAGGAATAGAATTTGATGAATATTCATAATATCTACATTATTATGTTGTTTAGGTATTATTTCTTGTTACTTTTTGCCTACTTGATATATCCTATAGTAAGCATAGTGAGTTAGGCTGAGTGTGGTGGCTCACACCTATAATCCCAGCACTTTGGGAGGCCAAGGCAGGTGGATCACTTGAGCCTAGAAATTCAAGACCAGCCTGGGCAACATGGCAAAACCCCATCTCTAGAAGAAAATACAAAAAATTAGCTGCGTGTGGTTGTCCCATACAAAAATTAGGCTGGGCACCAGTGGCTCATACCTGTAATCCCAGGACTTTGGGAGGCAGAGGCAAGCGGATCACAAGGTTAGGAGATCGAGCCCATCCTGGCCAACATGGTGAAACCCTGTCTCTGCTAAAAATACAAAAAAATTTAGCTAGGTGTGGTGGCACATGCCTGTAATCCCAGCTACTCGGGAGGCTGAGGCAGAAAAATTGCTTGAACCAGGTAGTTGGAGACTGCAGTGAACCAAGATTGCACCACTGCACTCCAGCCTAGGGACACAGTGAAACTCTGTCTCAAAAAAAAAAAAAANAAAAAAAAAAAAAAAATTAGCCCAGCATGGCAGCATGTGCCTGTAGTTGCAGTTGCTCTCGGGAGGCTGAGGTGGGAAAATCACCTGAGCCTGGGAGGTCCAGTCTTCAGTAAGCCATGACTTAACACTGCACTCCAGACTGGGTGACAGAGTGAGACCCTGCCCCAAAAATAAAAAAATAAAGAGGTAAGACTGCTAGGTAGCTGAAGATAATAGCAGTTGCCTATGTTCTATTTCCCAATACTTCTTTTATAAGCAATAGAGAACATTATAAAAGGAAAAATGAAACTGCATGACAATCATGTTCTTAGTATGATTCAAAGACAGAAAATGTCCAAACTTCAAAATAATTGTAAATAAAATGGGAAAAAGACCCACCAAATGCCAGTACATGATCTCTCTAGCTCCTGATACTCTGGTACACTGGAGCATGGACTATAAGGAAGATGCTATAAAGTACCATGCAATTTGAAGAGGCAGTTTTCAAAAAGAATAGCTTCTCAGGGGGAAGGCAGAAAGAGAGGGGCACTTTTGGCATTTGGGTGTGAAGGAAGGAAGAAGCATAAGGAGGAAAATACCAGACAAGAGAAAGCCAAAAAATGAGAGGTCATAAAATCCCATCAATAATTTGTGGACCTGTAATCCCAGCACTTTGGGAGGCCAAGGCGGGTGGATAACCTGAGGTCAGGAGTTTAAGACCAGCCTGGTCAACATGGTGAAACCCCATCTCTGCTAAAAATACAAAAAAAAAAAAAAATTAGCTGGGCATGGTGGTGGGCACCTGTAATCCCAGCAGGAGAATTGCATGAAGCCGGGAGGTGGAGGTTGTAGTGAGCTGAGGTCGAGCCATCGCACTCCAGCCTGGGCAACAAGAGTGAAACTCTGTCTCAAAAAGGAAAAGAATAAAAGATTGTGGAAAGCTTAATTAGCCCCTCTTTGTTTTTCTCATCCCAGGATCTTTCTATTGAATTTTTGGCTGGTTTGCCATTCTGTCACTTGCCCTAATCAAGCGAGCCGAGCTTTGGCTTTCTCTGTTCATTTCCTATCAAGTTTGTCACTTTTACTCACAATTGTTTGCTACTTTTATTTGACAATCCTGCTAGGCAGAGTTTTTCCACCCTCAGCTCCAAATCAAGTCAGTTGTTGGTTTTCAAAGCCAGTCCTACCCTGGTAGAACTAGTTTGAGGATGGGCAGGAGGATGGAAGCAGCTTCAGGCAAGAAAATAAGAGACTTCTACTTTATTACTAGAAGTGCAGCAATTTTGCATGGATAAATGCATCTCAATTTGTTTGCCTTTGATTTCCAGAGCCCAGAAATCGTGACATCCAAATAAACACTTTCTTACTTGGAAATCCTCCCTCTCTTTATTTGCTGTTAACCTGTATAGTTTGAGGAATTTTTCTTGAGGTATTATAGGTGGGTATGTATAATTTATATATTGAATTTTTTAATATGGCCTCTTTACAATTACTGAAAATAGGATCCTCAAAAGCAGGAATATTATCCATAAACCAGGGACCAAATCTGACCCACTGCCTATTTTTATAAATAAAGTTTTATTCTAACACAGATACTCTCATTCATTATATATTGTCTGTGGCCACTTTTTCTTACTGTAACAGCAGGATTGAGTAGTTGCAAAAGAGTTTGTGTGGCCTGCAAAGCCTAAAATTTTTGCTGTCTGGCCCTTTACACAAAAAGCTTTCTGACCCTTGCTTGAGAGAATCATTATCATAATTAATATTATAAATATCACTGTAAATAATGTTACTTTTGTCTAGTTTTTAAATTTCATATTTCTTCATTATCTTCTCAGTAACCCATGTAGCAAACTGGACAAATATTTAAGCTATCATCTATCAGATTTCAAACACCAATGGTAAACTTACATTAAAGAAATATGATTATATAAATTATAATTCAAACTACATATTCTAAAAAATTAATATTTATTAAAGGTAATCTAACAATCCTAGAATTAAACAACAGAATACAAACAGAATTCAATATGTCATAGTAATTTCATTTTGGCCTAGAATAACATTTATAGCAGCAATATTATTTTTATAGTCACTTTTGCCATTCATTATGATTGCTCTGAATAACCAAACTACTGAAAAGTCTGAGCCGTGAGAAAATGCACACTTTCTCCTTGATATTTTGAAATACTCTTGCTTTGCTATTAGTTCAAAATTGAACAGACAATGCTAAATACTTTATGGAGCGATTTCCTGAGTTCAACATTTCTTACCTGTTAGAAGAGCCATTCAGTATTCTTTGTCGTACAGTATGTCTGTGAGATGAACCAGAGGGAGGGAGGTTATCTGGAAATGAGTCTTCCACTTGAGGTGCTAAAGGCAGGCCAACAAAAGCTTCATTTAGCATATCCCCTCTGTCCAAGGGCCCCAGTAGTTCTGTTAAAAACAATTAATATATGAGTTAAATACTAAGTACAATTTCTGCTAACTCCCTCATAAGTAAGATTACAGAACAACTTTAACATATCCCAGTGGAACTTTTCTCTTTATTCTGTCAATTTGAAAATCTTGTTGTCCCAGTCTCCTATGACTTCTGACATTCTTATACTTGCCTCAGCCAGGGGAGTTTGATAATAGAATCATGAATGTTTTCAAGCTCATATTTTTAAAAATTCATTCATACCATGCTTATATATAGTGTTTTTAACCAGCATATTATTAATTAAAAGTTTTTTTGTTTGTTTTTAGCCAATTACTGGAATATTTTATCTTGGACTGTGGCAAGAAATGATTTTACTCTTTCACATATAACAAACAATTTGAAAAGAAAAGAAAAATATTTTTCCCAATATTTGCTTTCAATTAGCATTTTAAATTTTATAGGAAGATATATACTCCTATAACTTAGAGCTATACAGAGGTGTATAGAGAGAGACTGGCAACTTTGACAGGGTATTGTTTAAAAACATTGTTTGAAACATAATGAAGCTATGAAAAATATATTTTTTGTAAGAAATATAAACCTTATTAAAAAACAAACAAACAAAAACCCCTTGGGACTACTGTGTTTGTGTATGTATTTAAAGATTTTTAATTTATGAAAAAACTGTAATTTTTACCATCTTAAACATTTTAAAGCATACCATTCAATAGTGTTAAGTATATTCATATTGTTGTGAGGCAAATCTCCAGAACTTTTTTGTCTTGCAAAAATGAAACTGCAACCATGGTACAATTCTGCATTTGCCCCTCCCCCGCCCAATAACCAACATTTTATTTTCTGTTTATATGAATTTGATAACTTTAAATCTTGTATAAGTGTTATCATACAGTATTTGTGTTTTGTTACTGGCTTATTTCACTTAGCATAATGTCCTCAAGGTTTATCTGTGTTGTAGTATATGACAAGATTTCTTCCTTTTTAAGACTGAATAGTAAGCCATTTTATGTATATACCATGCTTTGTTTTTCCATTCTCTCTCTATTGACATTTGGGTGGCTTCCACCTCCTGGCTATTGTGAATAATGCTGCTATGAACATGGATGTGCTAATATCTCTGAGACCCTGCTATCAGTGCTTTTGAACATATACTCAGAAGGGGGATTGCCATATCATACAGTGGATCTATTTTTAAATTTTTGAGGAAACATTATACTAATTCATTGTGGTTCACCGTTTTACAATCCTACCAACAATGCTCAAAGATTCTAATTTCTCCAAATCCTTGACAAAACTTATTTTTTTTTATTTTTTTTATTTTATTTTTTAAATGAGTTATCCTAATGGATGTGAAGTGCTACCTTATGGTTTTGATTTGCATTTCTCTAATGATAAGTGATACTGAGCTTATCATTTCATATGCTTGTTGGTCATCTGTATGCCTTCCTTGAAGAAATGTGGATTCAAGTCCTTTGTCCTTTTTTCCTTTGAGACAGAGTCTCATTCTGTTGCCCAGGCTGGAGTACAGTAGCACAATCATGGCTCACTACAGCCTTGACCTCTTGGGCTCAGGTGATCCTCCCACCTCAACCCTCTAAGTAGCTGGGACTACAGGTGCATGCCACAATGAATGACTCATTGAGAAAAACATTATTGTATAGAGGGGCTTTCACTAGGTTGCCCAGGCTGGTCTTGAACTCCTGGGCTCAAGCAATCTTCCCATTTCCTGTGGTGGCTCTTGCCCGTAATACTGCTTCCCAAAGTGCTGGGATTACAGGCCTGAGCCATAGCACCCAGCCCCCTTACCCATTTTTAATTAGGTTGTTTTTGTTCTCAAGTTGTAGGAGCTCTGTATGTAGTCTAGATATTATCAGCTATATGATTTGTAAATATTTTCTCTGATTCCATAGCCTGTCTTTTCACTTTATTGGTACTTCAATGTGTCCTTTAATGCAGAAAAATTTTTAAGTTGGATTAAGCCCCATTTGTATTCCCATTTGCCCATTTTGCTTTTGTTGCCTGTCCTTTTGGTGTCATACACAATAAATCATCATATCCAATTTCATGAAGCTTTTATGTTTTCTTCTAGAAGTTTTATATGTTTGTTTCTTATGTTTAGGTCTTTAATTCATTTTGAGTTAATTTTTGTTTATGGTGTAACATAAGGTCCAACTCGTTCTTTTTCATGGGGATATCCAGTTTCCCAGCAACATTTGTTGCAGAGATAGTTCTTTTTCCATTGAGTAGTCTTGACATCTGTCAAAAATTGTTTTACCATACAGTTAAGGGTTTATATCTGGGGTCTCAATTCTGTTCATTCCTGTTGGTCTTTATGTCTGCATTTATGCTAGTACTAAATGTTTAGATTACTGTAGCCTTGTAATATGTTTTGAAATCAGAACGTGTCAGACCTATAACTTTTTCCTTTTTCAATATTGTTCTGGTTATTCAGCATCCCTTGAGATTTCATATGAACTTGTAAATGGATTTTTCTATATTTCCAAAGATGCCTTTGGGATTTTGATAGGGATTGCACCAAATTGGTAGATTACCTTGGGCAATATTAACATTTTAACAACATGAAGTCTTCCAGTCCATGAACATGGGAGGTCTTACAATTTGTTTGTGTCTTTAATGCCTATAAGCAGTGTTTCTAGTTTTAAGTATGTTAGTCTTTTACCTACTTTTTTAGGCTTATTCCAAAATATTTTATTCTTTTTGATGCTATTGTAAATGAAATTGTTTTCTTACCATCCTTTGCAGATTGCTCATTGTTAGTGTATAGAAATGCAATGGATTTTTGCATGTTGACTTGTATCTTGCAACTTTGCTGAATTCAATTATTCTGAAGTTTTAAAATGGGATCTTTAGGGCTTTCTGCATAGGAGATTAAGTCAACTATAAGCAGAGACAATTTTACTTCCTTTCTGATTTTGGTGCCTTTTATTTCACTTTCGTAATTGCTTTGGCTAGGACATTCCAGTACTATGTTAAATAGAAGGGGTGAAAGCAGGCATCTTTGTCTTGTTCTTGATTTTAGAGGAAGGGCTTTAAGTTTTTCACCACTGAGATTGATGTTAGCTATGCTCTTTTCATGTATTGCCTTTATTATGTTGAGGTATTAACGGTTTCCTTACATCCTAGTTTGAGCATTTTTAGCATGAAACGACATCAAATTTTGTCAAACACTTTTTTGTATGTATCAGTTGAGATGATTATGTTCTCATCTTTCATTCTGTTAATGTGATTAGCATGATTTTCTTACGTTGAACCATCCTTTACAGCAATGCATTTTACTCAATTATGGTATATGATCTTTTTACTGTGCCTAAGAATTTGGTTGTCTAGTGTTTTGTTAAGGACTTTTACACCAATATTTATCAAGAATGTTGGTCTGTAGTTTTCTTTGACTTCATCTGGCTTTGTTATTAGGGTAATGCTGGCCTTATATAATGAATTTGGGATTTTCCCTTCTTTTAATTTTTTTGGAAGAGTTTGAGGAGAATGGGTGTTAATTATTCTTTAAATATTAGCTGGAATATTCTAAAGAAGGCATGAAGTCTTGGGTTTTTCTTTGTGTGGGATATTGGTTACTGATTCAATCTCTTTAATAGTTTTAAATCTGTCCAGATTATCTAATTCTTCATTATCCAATCTTGGTTGGTTGTGTGTTTAAAATATTTTGTCCATTTATATAATTTTTCCAGTTTGTTGGCATACAACTGTTTGTAGTATTCTCTTACAATCCTCTTTATTGTATGTGGTATTGGCTGTAATATCCCCTCTTTCACTTCTAATTTTTGTTATGTGAGTCTTCTCTCTTTTTAATTACTATACCTAATAATTGGTCGGTTTTTTAGATATTTTGGAAAAAACCACCTCAAGTTTTGCTGATTTTTTTTTTCAATTGCTTTTGTTTTCTTTATTTCACTGATCTCTGCTCTAAACTGTATTATCTTCTTTCTTCTGTTAACCTTGGGTTTAGTTTTTTCTTTTTTTAATTTCTTAAGGTGCGAAGTTAGGTTGTTAATTTTTGATCATCCTTTTTTTTTTAATGTAAACACATAGCCATAAACTTCTCTGTTAGTACTGTGTTCACTGCTTGGAGGTGGGACATTGTATTAGGCTGTTCTTGCGTCACTATAAAGAAATACCAGACAACCGGAGCAACATGGTAAAACCCCATTTCCACAAAAAGTACAAAAATTACCTAGGCGTGGTAGCTCATGCCTGTAGTAACAGTTACATAGGAATTTGAAGCTGGAGAATCACTTGACTAGGGAAACAGAGACTGCAGTGAGCTGAGACTGCACCACTGCACTGGAGGCTGGGTGACGAGAGAGAGAGAAAGAGGAGAGAGAGAGAGAAAAAGAGAGAGAGAGAGAGAGAGATATCAGAGACTCGGTAATTTATAAAGAAAAGAGGTTTAATTGGCTTACGGTTCTATAGGCTGTACATGCATGGTGCTGGCATCTGCTCAGCTCCTGGGGAGGACTCAGGGAGCTTTTGCTCATGGCAGAAGGTAAAATGGAAGGTGATTGGATCATGGGGCAGATTTCTCATGAATGGTTTAGCACCATTCCCTTGGTGCTGTCTTTGGAATAGTGAGTTCTCATGCGAACTGGCTGTTTAAAAATGTGTGGCACCTCCTCCCTCTCATTCTCCTTCTCTAGCCTTCCTTTGCTCTTCTCATTTCACCTTCTGCCATGAGCAAAAGCTCCCTGAGGTCTCCTCAGAAGCTGAGAATATGCCAGCACTGTGCTTGTAGAGCCTGCAGAATTGTGAACGAAGAAAACTTATTTTCGTTATAAATTACCCAGTCTTGAGTATTATTTTATAGCAAAGAATGGCCTAACACAAGAACATTGTTTTCATTTTCATTTGTCTCAAGAGGTTTTCTAATTTCCCTTGTGATTTCTTCTCTGACCTGTTGTTTAAGAGTGCATTGCTTAATTTTCAGGTATTTGTGAGTTTTCCAGTTTTCCTTCTGTTGTTGATGTCTAGTGTCATTTCACTTTAATCAGATAAGATATTTTCTATGATTGCAGTCTTTTAAAATTTGTTACGACTTGTTTTGTGGTCTTCACGTGGTCTATTTTGGA
Organism: Cebus imitator; assembly: GCF_001604975.1. Classification (NCBI taxonomy): domain Eukaryota; kingdom Metazoa; phylum Chordata; class Mammalia; order Primates; family Cebidae; genus Cebus; species Cebus imitator. The sequence goes on along the minus strand of NW_016107338.1, from coordinate 10,448,017 downwards.
GAATGTTCCATGTGCACTTGAAAAGAATGTGTTTCTTGCAGTTGATGGGTGAGTGTTCTGTATACATTCTGTTCTTTACAAAGACCTGGAGGTCATTATCTTAAGTGAAGTAACTCACAAAACAGAAAGTCAAATACTGTATTTTCTCATTTATAAGTAGGAGCTAAATACTGTGAACACATGGAAATAGAGTATGAATAACAGACACTGCAGTCTCAGAACAGTGGAAGGCTGGTAAGTGTGTTGTTAAAGACCTCTGTTACTTTTTTTTTTTTTTTTTTTTTTTTTTGCATTTAAGGGGTATAGTCCTTGTAAGTACTTGTAAATGCAGTTTTGTTATATGGATATACTGTGTGGTGCTAAAGTCTGGACATTTAGTGTAGCCACCATCTGAATAGTGTACATAATATCCATTAATTTATTTGTCATCCTTTACCCACCTCCTCCTCCATTGAATCTCCAGTGTCTATTATTCCATACTCTGTGTCCACGTGTACATATTATTTAGCTCTCACTTCTAAGTGATAACATGTGTTGTCTGACTTTCTGTTTCTAAGTTGTTTCAGTTAAGATTATAGCCTCCAGTTCCATCCATGTTGCTGCAAAAGATGATTTTATTCTTTTCTATGGCTGAGTAGTCTTTCATTGCACATATATACCACATTTTCTTTATCCCAGTTCTTCACCGATGTACACATAGGTGATTCCATATCTTTGCTATTGTGAATAGTGCAGTGATAAACACATGAGTGCAGGTATCCTTTTGATCTAATTATTTCTTTTCCTTTGGGTAGATACCCAGTAGTAGGATTGCTGGCTCCAATGGCAGTTTTATTTTCAATTCTATGAGAAATCTCCATATGTTTTTTTATACAGGTTGTACTAATTTACATTCCCACTAACAGTGCATAAGTATTCCATTTTCTCTGCATTCTTCCAACATCTGTTATTTTTTAAAAGTTTTAGTAATAGTTATTCTGACTTGTAAAATATGTCATTATTTTTAATTTGCATTTCTCTGATGGTTAGTGATGTTAAGCATTTTTTCATAAGCAGGTTAGCCATTTGTGTTTTCTTTTGAAAAAATATCAATGTTCTTTGTCCATTCAATAGTGTAGGAAGTGGGTAAAGGATAAAAAAAATTTATGTTCTTTGTTTTTGATGTTCTTGTTTGAGTTCCTCGTATATTAGTCCCTTGCTGTAAGCAGTTTAAAGGTTTTCGCCCATTCTGCAGGTTGTCTGTTCCCTTATTTCCTTTTGCTGTGTAGAAGTGCTTTAGTTTAATTAAGTCCCATTTGTCTATTTGTGTTTTTACTGCATTTGCTTTTGAGGTATTAGTCATAAATTGTTCGTTTAGGCCAATGTCCAGAGGAGTTTTCCTTAGGTTTTCCTCTAGTATTGTTATAGTTATATTTAAGCCTTTAAATGATCTTGAGTTGGTTTGTAGATGGTGAGAGAAGTCCAGTTTCATTCTTCTGCACAGGTAATCTAATTTTCCCAGCACCACTTAGTGTAAAGGATGTCCTTTCCGGAGGAAGTCAAATTGTCTCTATTTGCAGACGACATGATTGTATATCTAGAAGACCCCATCGTCTCAGCCGCAAACCTCCTGAAACTGATAAGCAAGTTCAGCAAAGTCTCAGGATACAAAATCAATGTGCAAAAATCACATGCATTCCTATACAC
>NW_016107338.1:10440618-10443943 GCF_001604975.1 Cebus imitator | reverse complement strand
GCAATAGCGCGATCTCGGCTCACTGCAACCTCCGTCTCCCGGGTTCAGGCAATTCTCCTGCCTCAGCCTCCTGAGTAGCTGGGATTACAGGCATGCGCCACCATGCCCAGCTAAATGCCACTGATTTTTGTATATTGATTTCATATTCTAAAACTTTACTGAATTTATTTATGAAATCTAGGACTCTTTAGGATTTTCTAGGTATAAGATCATATGAGCAAACAGATAAGTTGAGTTCATCTTTTCCAAATTTGGATGCATTTTATTTCTTCTCTTGCCTGATTCCTCTGGCTTGGACTTCCAGTATGCTGAATAGAAGTGGTGAAAGTGTTCATCATTGTCTTGTTCCAGTTCTCAGGGAGACTGAAATTTTTCCTGTTTAGTATAATGTGTTCTGTGGGCTTATCATATATTGCTTTTATTATTTTGCAGTATGTTCCTTCTATGCCTAGTTTGTTGAGGTTTTTTTTTTTTTTTAAATCACAAAAGGATCCTTAATTTTATCAAATGTTTTTTCTTCATCTATTGCGATGTTTATATAGTTAGTTTTTAATTCTCTTTATGTGATGAATCAAATTTATTTACTTGAGTATGTTGAACTATACTTGAATCTTTGGAATAAAATCACTTGATTGTGGTGTATCATGTTTTTGATGTGCTGTTGTATTGGACTTGCTAGTACTTTCTTGCAGATTTTTGCATCTATAGTCATCAGAGATTTTGGTCTATAGTTTTCCTTTTTTGTCATGTGCTAGTCTGGCTTTAGTATCTGCTTTGTACATTATTTGCATCTTTTTTTTTCCTCTGTCTTTTTGGTTTGGCAGAGTTCTGTCCTGTTGTAATTTGATTTCTTTCTCTTTCTCCTTTGTGTAACTGCTTTTATAAGACCTGTGAGTTTTATACTTTTGTGGATTTTTATGATAGCAAACATTGACCATTTCTTTCCATGTTTATAACTCCTTTGAATATTTGTATAGGGTTTGTCTAATGGTGATAAATTCCCTCAGTGTTTGGGAAATTCTATATTTCTCCTTTATTTATGAAACTTATTTTAGCAGAATACAAAATTTGTGGTTGGCATTTTTTTTTCCCTTTAAGCACAATGAAAATAGAATCCCAGTCTCTTCTGGCTTATAAAGTTCCCACTGTACTGTTAGTCTGATGGAATTTCCTTTATAGGTCACTAGATAATTTTCTCTCACTGATTTTAGGATTTATTCCTTTAATAATGATTTTAGACAATTTAATGACTATATGTTGTGGGTAAAATCCATCTGGCAGTGTGATCTCCTAGTATTCATTTTGCCTCGTGTATTTTCATGTCTAAATCTCTTATAAAACTAAGGAAATTTTCATCTATTATTTAATTAAATGATTTTCAAAACTTTGTTTTTTCTTCTCCCTCAGGAATACCAATGATTCATAAGTTCAGATTCTTTATATAATCCCATACTTCTCAATATGTTCATTCTATTTTATTATTTTTTCTTTATCTTTTTCTAGCCTGGATTAATTCAAAGGACTTGTCTTCAAATTTTGAGATTCTGCCTTCTGCTTTATCTAGTGGGTTACTGACCCTTTCGGTTGTGTTTTATAATTCCTACAGGGAATTTTTCATTTCCAAAAGTTATGTTTGTTCATTTTTAGATAAGAAACAATTGGTAAAGTTCTCTGTGATAAATTTCCCATTCATATCTAGAACTGATTTTCTGATTTCTCTCTACTGGTTTTCAGATTTCTTTTGGATCTCATTGAGCTGCTTTAAAATCGTATTTTGAATTCTTTACCTGGCATTTCAGAAATTTCTTTTTGGTCAGGATCCATTACGAGAGAGTTAGTGTAATCCTCTGGGGATGTCTTAACCCCCTGACTTTTCGTGGTTCCAGTATTATGCAGATTTTTTTCTCATTTGGAGAAACAGTCACTTCTTATTTTTGAATTTACTTGTGTTTGGACAGAATTTTTTTTCCCCCTCTTGAGGATATGACTGTAATGTATGTTGTGCAGGGCTGTTTTGGCTTTGCTTCTGGGTGCATTCAGTGGCAATGACTACGTATGAATTCCTTGGTTATAAATTACCATGTTGTGGTGGCTTTTTCAAATGCTGGTTGTAGTAGTGATATACCAGGCAGGTGAGCAGGCTCATGACACAAGGAGCTTATCTCATTCCTAAGTGCTGTGGACTTGTGTTTCCAGATTTTGTCTTGTATTGTGCAGGTTGACCTCCAGGCCAGTCAGTGGCATTTGCAGGTAAAAGCTGGCTGTGGTGGTAGGAGTAAAGTTCATGCTTGGTCTTTGTTTGCCAAGAGAGACTCTCCAATGTCCCAGGCAATAGGCAGGGTTGTGGAATGCTCAGTAGTTTAGGTTTTATGCTCAACCTCAGAGAGGGTATGAAGTTGGGCAGAGCTGGACCAGGGAAGCCTGCACTTGCGCTGCTCACCTCCCCCACCTCCTAAAAGTAATGCAAGCACTGTCTCCGAAAAGAGTTTGGAGAGCAGTCACCAAATGCCTGGAGATATGCCTGGTAAAGGGTAGAAACACTGCTGATGCACCAAGTTCCTCACACGTGAAGACGGGGACAGGCAAAGCTCCTAAACCAGGTGAGCTGGTATGGGATCTGCCTCCCTCTCACTCCTCAGAACCAATGGAATTGAATCCCATCCTGGCTTGAGCTGGGGCACTCAGTAAAGTCACATGCAGATTGGCTTTAGATCGCAGGGCCATCTCTGTCCACAAATCTTGCCACTTGGGGAAAACCACAGCTGTCTAGCAAATCTCCTCCCTCTCTGGTTCCACAAAAGGGGAAAGCCAATTTCAGCTCCTACGGCTGGAATGCACTACACAATCACCACCCAGTTCTGGCTGTGGGGCCCTTCCCCAACTCTAGTCCCAGCACTCCAATCTCCAGCCCAAGAATCTCTAATGCCTGTGGCTACTGCTGCTAGGTTACTGAATTTGACCAGTTTGGTGTGAGCCAGGATTAAGAAGGGCATCCTCCTGTTAGATCCCAGGTCTGGGAAAATGTCTGGAGCACTTCCCAGTATTTTTCTTTCTCAGTCTCCTGGCTTCTTGCCATGTTAGACGCAGGGCTTAGAAGGGCAAAGGTAGTTTCCCAGGGCCAGGGTGGCATGGTTTCCCAGTGGAAAGGAGGATCATAGAGGCATACTCTTTGCTCCCCTACCACATCAGGGGCTTCATTCACAGTTCTCAGCCAGATGCTGCTACTCAGGCTGCCTTCCCACTTTTTATTTTCCAGGATTTGAATTTCTGTGTTCCTTCTTGAATAAAAGATCATTATGTGACTCTCTCTCCACTTTTTTTTTTT
>NW_016107338.1:10414932-10440598 GCF_001604975.1 Cebus imitator | reverse complement strand
TTTTTTTTTTTTTTTTTTTTTTGCTTCAAAATAGGTGAAGCATGCTAGAAAAGCCTCTGATTTGCCACCTTGGGGGAAGAAAAAGAGAAGTCCTCTATTTCTTTATTGACCTTATATCTGGTGGTCCTATCCATTATTGAAAGTGGGCTATTGAAATCTCTTACTATTATTGTGTTGATATGTATTTATCCCTTTAATTTTGTCAATGCTTGCTTCACATATTTGAGAGCTCTGATATTTGGTGCATAAATATTTATAATTGCTGTATCTTCCTCGGGAATTGATTCCTTAATCATTATATAGTATCCTTCTTAGTCTCTTATGACAGTTTTTGACTTAAAGTCTATTTTGCCTCATATTAGTAAAGATATGTCTGCTCTCTTATGGTTATTGTCTGCATTGAGTATCTTTTTTCATCCTTCATGTTTAGCCCTTGTATGTTGTTAGATCTAAAGTGCCTGTATGCAGCATACCATTGGATCCTATTTTTATTATTTTTATCCATTTAGCCAATATGCCTTTTGACTGAGGAGTTTAATTGCTTCTCTTTAAAGTAATTACTGATATGGAAGGATTTTCTATAGCCTTTTTGTTACTTATGTCCTGTATATCTTATGGCTTTTTGGACCCTCATTCTTCTCTGTCTTTGTGTCTTATGGATATTCTGTAGTGATATTCTTTTGACTCCCTTCTCATTTCCTTTTGTGTGCACTGTATAGATATTTTCGTGGTGGTTACCACTGCAATTGTAGAAACTATCTTTTTTAAAATTATTATTATAAGTTCCGGGGTACATTTGCAGAACATGCAGGCTTTTACATAGGTATACATGTGCCCTAGTGGTTTGCTGCATCCATCACCCGTCATCTACATTAGGTATCTTAAAGTTATAACAAATCTATTTTAGAGTAGTAACTTAATTTCAATTAGATACACAAATTCTCCTTTATAGCGAAGCCCCCTTCTGTTATTGTCATAAATTACCTATTGTGTATATTGTATACCAGTTAACACAGATTTATAATTGTGTATGTCTGTAATTTACTTTTAGACTCTATACAAAAATTAAAAGTGGATTTATGTACCAATATAGGATCTATATTTATTTAAATGTTTATCATTAGTGGAGAACTTTATAATTTCATATCACTATGTTGCTGCCTAGCATCCTTTGTCTAATTTGAAGGACTCTCTTTAGTATATATTGTCTAGTAATATTGACTAAATAGCTTTTGTTTATCGGAAAGGTCTTAATTTCCTTATTTCTGAAGGACAGTTTTGCTGGATGCAGTATTTTTAGTTGATTTTTTTCTTTTAGCACTTTAATCATACCATTTCTTTTTAGTCTTCAAAATTTCTATTGAGAAAACTGCTGCTAATCTTAGTTGGCTCACTTGTACATGATGAGTTGTTTTTCTCTGGCTGCTTTCAAGATTCTGTTGACTTACAACAATCTGATTATAACATGGCTTGGTATGGGTTTCTTCAGGTATATCATAGTTGCAGTTCATTGAGTTCTTGAGTTTGTAGGTCCATTTCTCTTATCAGCCTTGGGAAGCTTGTAGCCACTGTTTGTTCAAATAAGCTCTTTGTCCCTTTCTCTTTCTCTCCTCCTTTTGAGAGACTCAATAATTTCAAATGTGCTAGCTTCAAAAACAAGGATTCTTTTGCTTGCATAAGTCTGCTGTTGAATCCCTCTAGTGAATTCTTTAGTTCACTTGTATTTTTCAGGTCGATAATTTGTTTGTTCGTTTCTTTTTTCAAGAGACAGGGTCTTGCTGTGTTGCCCAGGCTAGTATTGAACTCCTGGGCTCAAGCAGTTCTTCCCCCTTGCCTCCCAAAGTGCTAGGATTAGAGGCTTGAGCCATCATGCCTGGCCTTACAACTTTTAAAAAATAGTTTCTCTTTGTTGATAGTCTTATTTTGTTCATGCATTGTTTTCCTGATTTCTGTGCAGCTCTGTGTTCTCTTGTAGGTCTTGATCATCTTTATGAGAGTTATTATACATTCTTTTTTAAGAAGTTTATAGATCTGCATTTCTTTAAGGCAAATTTCTGGAGCTTAATTTTGTTCCTTTGGTCAGGCTATGGTCCTGTTTCTTTGTATACCTTGTGGTCTTCTGTTGAAGTTTCAGCATTTGAAGAAACAGCCACCTTTCTCAATCTTTATCAACTACTTTTATTTGGGGGAAGACTGTGACCAGTCAGGCTGGCTAGAGGTTCTGAGACCACTCAGATTTTTCCTGGGTATGTGTTTTCTTTGGGGTTGTATGTTTGCTTTTAGTATATCTGGGTGTCTTACTTTCCTATGTCTTCATGGGAGCTTTTTCTGTTGTATTCCTCTGCCCTTAATCTCCTGCTTGCCCCCCTGGAGCCTGCCTGCAGAACTACAGAGTCTCTGCTGTCTTAACATGCTAAGGCATTCACCTGCTTTCAGTGGCCTCTAATCTTGTATACAAACTATGCCACTGCCATTCTCATCAGTTCCCTGAGCAAAGTAAGACAGCCCACAAAGAAGTTAGCATGCTGGACTTAAGTTTCACTCTATTCCTTCTGTTCCAGGGGAGGGGCCCTGGAACTAGAATAATGTAATGAACTCCCTTACCCTCTCAGGCACCATCCATTCTCTTGTTTTTACACTTGCCTGCATTCTGTAGTCCATTAACTAATTTCTAGACTTCTCACAAAGCTATTTTTATGTATATATTACAGATAATTTGTCTCTATAGGAAAATGAGGACCTGGAGCTTCCTAATCTGCCATCTTGCTAATGTCACTTCTGTATATTATTTCTGCAGTGTGCATATATAATCATATAAATTATATATTATATATACAGTTTCNGAAAACTGTAGCAGGTAAGGACTAAATGCTTTTTCCTTGATAGACAAGATATTATTATATTTATTCTCACCTTGAGCCCTTTTCCCAATCCTTACTGTTACTGAATTTCTTTTCATATTCCACTAGAAAATACATATAGTATGGATTGTCTCCTTGCAAAACTTTCTGTAATACATTTTGCTTGGATATGCTAGTACTATTTTAAGGATGAAAAGTGTAGTAGGTACTTCTATTATCATACTTAATTTCCATAATATAATTACATGGATCAGCTGTACTCTTTGTTATTAATTAAGATAAAATGAAAATGTATCTCTGCTAGTAATGGAGTTCTCAGATGGTTTAATTTTCAAATGCGAAAATTAGGTTTTGAATGTTTATTCTTTTTTTTTTTTTTGAGATGCAGCTTTGCTCTTGTTGCCCAGACTGGAGGGCAATGGCATGATCTTGGCTCACCACAACCTCTGCCTCCTGGGTTCAAGCAAATCTCCTGCCTCTGCCTTCTGAGTAGCTGGGATTACAGGCATGCACCACCATGCCTGGATAATTTTCTATTTTTAGTAGAGAAGAGGTTTCTCCATGTTGGCCAGGCTGGTCTCGAACTCCTGACCTCTTAAAAGAAAACTTTTATTGAAGGTCTGTTCTGTGCAGATATCTTTAATGATTAGGGGATATAAAGATGAAGTGGACATAATCCCATCCTTAATGAGCTAACAGTGTGATAGCAGGGCAGGGAGAGGGGAGCAGAAAAAAATAAACAACTAGTGACAACATAGAAGTAGAGGAGAGGCCAGGTGCTATGGCTCATGCCTGTAATTACAGCACTTTGGGAGGCTGAGGTGGGTGAATTGCTTGAGCCAAGGAGTTCAACATCAGCCTGGGCAACATGGTGAAACCTCATCACTAAAGAAAAAAAAAATTAGGCATGGTAGCACACACCTGTAGTCCCAGCTACCTTGGAAGCTGAGTGGGAGGAGCACCTGACCTGGGGAGGTTGAGGCTGCAGTGAACCGTGATCATGTCACTGCCCTCCAGCCTCAGTAACAGAGTGAGAGAACTTGTCTCAAAAAAAAAAAAAAAAAAAAAGTAGAAAATAAAAATTTTTGGAAGATACTAAAGGACTTATTTTGGGTTCTTTTATTGGTAAATATGTTTAAATTGTGTTTACTTGAATATAAAATGAAAATAAGATCCCTAGTAGCAGCAATTTAATATGGTTATAACTTTGAGAAAGGACAACAGGAGTTAGAAAAAAAATAATTTATATTAACTATTTTAAATCTGGTAGTCTTAGATTATAGCTATAATATGTGATTATATTTTTAAAATATAATATTGAGCGTACTCAATTCCAGGAAAGGTTCTAGATGTGACTAGGACTTTGGTACCACCTACAACAAAGCTTAATGTCTTAAACTAATAAACTACAAAAAGGCAGAAGTTTGGTGGGGTGGGGTAGGGAGTGGTTATAGCCTGAGTGACCTATGACTTTATAATTACTTTTGCGTTCCATTTGTGGAGAGGGTTAAGGGTTTGGTCTGAAAGACCCTGAATTGGGTAAATTTGAATTCTTGCTAGGAAGCATGAATTACCTAGAATTTTGCTTTGTCTTCCTAGAACACAGATTTTAAACTGGTAATGCATGTGCCAAATTCAGTTTACAGATGTTTGATCTACAGTATTTAACAACTACTTTGAATTATTTACCAACACTTAAAATTGGGACATTTAGGTGAGCTTTCATTTTGTTTTGTGCAATGGAAGCTACGCAAATTCATTTAAAAAATTGGGAGATTTAGCATAAAAATCCAGTCTTCAGGCTTTTTGAAAAGTCAGAAGATTTTGCAATATTTGGCCTCCATTTCCTAAGAGCCACAGTCTCCTTAATCTGAATGGCTACTGCCAACTTTTGTGGGGCAGGCACACTCTACTTCATCCCAGTCCCCTTTAAACTCTATTATTATTTCTATAACATCAAGGCTGAATATCTGTTCTACTTATCAGGCTTATACTTCTAAAGGCATCAAACTACAGATCACATGAGCCACATGCAGCCCTACATCTGTTTTTCTGTGGTCCACAATCTAAAAATGGTTTTTATATTTTCAAATGGTTGAAAAAATACAAGGAAGATATATTTCTAGATGTGAAAACTGTATGAAATTCAAATTTCAGTGTACAAATAAAGTTTTATTGGAGCATAGCCATTTTTTTTTTTTTTTTATATATTGTCTACGGCTGCTTTTGTGCTATAGTGTTGGATTTGAGTAGTTGAGATAGAGGCCATATGACTTGGGAAGCCTAAACTATTTACTATCTGGACCTTTAAAAAATTTGCTCAGGCTTGATGTAGAACAAAAGGAAAAGCTCTCCCCACCTCCTCTTTTAATCTTTTTCCTTTTCTTGTCTCTTTCACTGTTTTTTGCTATCCTATCTTAACATGCTCCTTTAGATCCAGGCTAGAATTACCTTACCAAATTCCATTTCACAGCAAGAATGAAAACAGTGAAAAACTCAGGAGACCAGGGTTCTGATCTCTGTGTTTAACTAACTGTGATCTTAGACAAGTCATTTAATCTCTCTGAGCTTCTATTTCCTCATTTGTTCAACAAAAGTGCTAAATTAGATCATCTCTAAAATATTTCTTACTTTCAATTCCATGCAGTAGACAAAAAAGAAAGAAGAGATAAGCTGGGAGAATAAAAATGTAAAGGACAAAGACTAAAGAATGACTGGGAGACTCCTGGTTGCTAGGTAGGTAGGATAGAATAATAATTGCCACCTTTATTTAGTTAGCCCATTTACATAAATTATCTCTAATTTTCATAATGACCCTTTAAGGTAGGTATCATTACACCATTTGCAGATACAGAAACTGAGGGTCAAAGAGGTTAATTGGCTTGCTCTAAACCAATATCTATTAAGTGGCAAAAGAATCAAGGTTCATACCTGAAATGTCTGGCACAAAGCCAGTGCTCTTCCATTTCAACAAACTGCCAGAGTCAAAAGAGGAGAAGCGAGCTAAGAGAACTTATTGGTTTTATACATTTGTCTTCTGAAAAAAATTGCACTATTTCTCTGGTGATCTTATACATTATTCTTTAAACCTATCTATTCTTTTGTTGGCTTTGTGTCTTCAAAGGAGATATCCTTTCCAGTCTAAAATCTCCAAAGGATTTTCAAGGTAAAACACTTTTCAAGATGTTGAATCACATGGAAGAATGAAAATCTTTTATAATATTGTTTGTTAAACTGACAGCTCTACTTAACAGAAACCATTAAAATATTTACAAAGTAGCAGCTGCTCTTGTAAAAAAAAAAATACAGCTTTTTGGAGGCATAAAAATAAACAAGTTGATAAGTACAAGATAAACCATTTGATGACTTCTTTATGTACATTGCTCAATATATGGAAAATTCTGATATTTACACAGCAATTATACTACAAAGCCTTTTAAGTTAAAAGGACACAGACTGAGTAAGAACTGAACTGTTTACAAGAATTTTCCATACTGATCTTGGAAACAATTGAGGAAACCCCCAAACATAATCCTTTAAGAAGTGTTAGATTTTAGGTGTTTTTTTTTTTTTTTTCCAAAAAAGCTTTGTTCTTAGAAGATAGTTATATATGAATGAATCTCTAATGAACTCAGTTGAATTTTATATTATATTAGCATTACAGCCAAGCTTCTTATATAAATAATTAGAAGTTGTGGGAAACAGATCAAGAGAGCAAACCAGTATGTCAACAAAAATGTTTAAAAGTAAACTGAACATTTGCATTTTATGTCTTAGTCTGTTCATTTGACATTATTTATTTATTTAGAGACAGAGTCTTGCTCGGTTGTCCAGACTGGAGTGCAGTGGCACTATGACAGCTCACTGCAACCTTTAACTGCCAGGCTCAAGCAATCCTCCCTAGCTCAGCCTCCTGAGTAGCTAGAAGTACCAGCATGAACCACCATACCTGGCTAATTTTTAAATTACTTTTGTAGAGATGGGGTCGAACTATGTTGCCCAGGCTAGTAATTTGACATTGTATATATAAGCTGAGTGATTATAAACACAAATTATTAAAAATCTGCACTGTTGGGTAAAATTTAGTAATTTTAACAAAATAGAGCAGTGATATGTAACTTTTACAACCCAAGATTATTTATGAGGAGAAAAAATATATATAATGCATTTATATTATATATGTATATGAGAGAGTAGCTTTTGGCAAAATTTTGAGTTAATAGAAGAATGACATTGGTCATGATCCTGTGATAACATAAGCTTACTGATTTATTTAATGACTTCTACTTACTGGTAAGGGCATTAGATTGAAAAGAAAACCATCTGGTAGTGATTTCTAAATCTGTGATATACTAATAGCTTGAGAAAAACCACAACTTTCATTTTTAAATATGCATGTAAATTATGGAATTATTACAAACCTATCAAATTTTTTGATATTATTCTTTTTCTACCTTCAATTTCACTTAGCTCACACTTTGTTGTCCTTCCAAATACAGTATTTTCCATGCTGTTCTTAAGGAAAATAGTATTTTGCCATTTTTTAGAACTAGAAAAAGGCAGGAGACTAAGATGATGATGGAGGAAGTTTAGGATGCTCAAAAAGTGTCAGCAGCTTATCAAAAGTAAGGAAGAACAAGAAAAATAGTGTTACCTTGACCCAAAAGGGTGGTAACAGGCAGTTTATCTTTTAGGGTAACTGTTATAAGGTCCCATACTTTTTGTCTCAGTTACTTCAAAGTGTTGATGTGATCTCTGTGGAAGTCATGCCTTCCTGTGTAAGAAATACCAGCATATATATCGTTGACAGTTGTTTTCATTAGAAAAATAAGCAAAACAGGAAAAATATGCAATTAATGATAATGTATTATATTTATGTATAAAAGTTTGTCTTTAACACGGGGTTTTCCCTTCTCATCTTGAATATCTTTGACACAAGTGGATGTGCCTATATGGAAATAAGTACTCATGCTTTGGGGACATGTAAATGTGTTGAGATTAAAGTATTTTATAAAAATTTCATTTTCAATTATTATTACTATGTATTGATTGATATATTGAGTTTTGGTGTCCATTGATAGACAATCTGGAAAAAGGGTGACTGTTCAAGACTGCTTTTGACTTCTCCTACGACATAGACCCTTCTATGAAACAGGCACTGAAACTAAAGCAAACAGTGGAGGAAGAATTGGTACAATATAGAAACATTTCTAGTGAAATGAAAAAGCAAGAAATGTAAACAGAAATGATGTATTTCCATAAAGTTACACCAAGAATGCCTACCTCTCTTGCCTCTCCTTTAACCTCCTTCACGTATTCTGCCTCTGTCACCCCAAGACAGTAATACCCACCCCGCCTCTTCCTCCTCCTCGGCCTATTCAATATGAAGACAACACAGATGAAGACCTTTATGATGATTCACTTCCATTTAATGGTAAATATATTTTCCTTTCCTTGTGATTTTTGTAATAAAATTTTATTTTTTCTAGCTTACTTTATTGTAAGAAGGTAGTATATAATATAACATACAAAATATGTGTTAATTGATTATGCTGTTGGTAAGGCTTCCAATCAACAGTAGGGTACTAGTAGTTAAGTTTTGGGAAAGTCAAAAATTATACATGGATTTTTACTTCATGGAGGTGCCCTAAACCCCCACCTTGTTCAAGGGTTAATTGTACTTTTAAAAGGGCAATTTGGCTGTATTTCTAAAAATAAAAATATTAATACTCTTTGGCCTAGAAAGCCTACCTATTGAAATATATCCTGTAAAAAAAATTAATAGAATGAGCATGAAGATAAGTATAAGGGTACTTATGCAAGCTCATGATTAAACATACATAATTTTTTATGGACATTTCAGCATGTCTGAAACGAGACATTATTTAGCGCCCACTTATAAGTGAGAACATGTGATATTTGTCTTTCTGAGTCTGACTTGTTTCACTTAATATAATGGCCTCCAGTTCTATCCATGTTGCTGCAAGACCTCCTTTTCTACCACATCTTACTTAACCAGCCAAAGAAAGTTCTCTGGCTCATTTCATTAGATTGGGCCCACCTGGATAATACAGAATAATTTCCACGTAATCTTAGTTAAATCTGCAAATGTCCCTTTTGCCATGTAACACAGCATATATTCACAGGTTCTAAGGATTAGAATGTGAACATCTCTCAGTGGGGGACATTTTGTCTACTACTCACTTTTAGGAAAGGTTCTCCCGTTTACAGGTTATACCAGATTTCACCCATGTCTTCTTCTAGTATACTTACACGGTTTCGTTTGTTTACATTTAAATCCCTCATCCTTCTGGAATTTATTATGGTGTGAGGAGTGAATCCAATTTTATCATTAAAAAATCTAATACACTTACAGAAATTCTACTTACTAAAAAGCTGAAGTTCATGTTTTTCCACTGATTTGAACTGCCTTTATCATACACTGAATTTCCATATGGATTTTCTGCTCATTTCCATTGGGATACCAATATACTCTGTAATTTTAATTAAAGAGTTTTTTCATATGTTTAAATGTCTGTGGGGCTAGGTTCCTTTTACTATTCTTTTGCATGATATTCCCAGATTTATTTTAATTGTCTTTCCAAATGAATTTTAAAATTAACTTGTGGACCCCAGGGAAAAATAGTATGGTTTTTTTTGGCAGTAAAATGGATTGTATTGATGTACGGTTCTTGACATTTTGACACATGCAGAGACTCATCTAACCACCACCCCAGGTCTGATGGTATTTTTATATGCATAATGTTAAATTTGTAAGTTAACTTAGGGAGGGGTGATCCTCAGTGTTGGAGGAAGAACCGGGTGGGAAGTGATTGGATCATGGAGGTCTATTTCCCCCTTGCTGTCCTAGTGATAGTGAGTTCTCATGAGATCTGCCTTGTTCAAAAGTGTGTGGTACCTTCACTCTCTTCCTCCTGCTCTCCCTTCACCTTCTGCCATGACTGTACATTTCCTGAGGCCTCATATCTTTGTAAATTACCCAGTCTCAGGTAGTTCCTTACAGCAATATGAGAAAGGACTAATACAGAAAAGTAGCACTGGGAGTGGGACATTGCTATATAGGTATCAGAAAATGTGGAAGCAACTCTGGAACTGGTAATGGGCAGGGGTTGGAACAGTTTGGAGGACTCAGAACAGGACAGGAAGATGAGGTAAAGTTTAAAACTTCTTAGAGACTGCTTAAATTGTTGAAGTCCAGGCTAAGGTGGTCTCAGATGGAGATAAGGAACTTACTGGGAACTGGTGTAAATTCAGTCTTCCTATGCTTTAGCAGAGACTGACAGCATTGTGCTCCTGCTCTGGGGATCCGTGGAATTTTCAACTTGAGAGTCATGATTTCGGGTACATGGCAGAAGAATGTCTAACCTGGAAAGCATTCAAACGTTTGGCCCAGCTGCTTCTAACAATGTATGGTGACATGAGTGAGTACAGATGATCTGAAACTGGAACTTATATTTGAAAGGGAAGCAGAGTGCAAAAGCCTGGAAAATTTGCAGCCTGATGATGTGGTAGAAAAGAAAAACCCACTTTCTGGGGAGGAATTCAAGCTGGCTGCAGAAATTTGCATAAGAGGAGCTGAATGTTAGTAAAGATAATAAGGAAAATGCCTCCAAGGCATTTCAGAGACTTTCTCAGCAGTCCCTCCCATCACAGGCCTAGAGGTCTAGGAGGGAAGAATAGTTTTGTGGGCCAGGCCCTGGGTCCTGCTGCTCTGTGCAGCCTCAAGACATGGTGCCCTGCATTATGGCTGCTCCAACTCTAGCCATGGCTAAAATGGGCCAAGGTACAGCTTGGGCCATTGCTTCAGAGAATACAAGCCCTAAGCCTTGGTGGCTTCTATGTGGTGTTAAGCCTGCAGGTACACAGAGTGTGAGAGTTGGGAGCCTCAGCCTAGATTTCAGAAGGTGTTTGGAAATGCCTGGATGTCAAGGCAGAAGTCTGCTGCAGGGGCAAGACCCTCATGGAGAACTTCTACTAGGGCAATGCAGAGGGGATCTGTGGGCTTGGAGCCCAAACACAGAGTCTCTATTGTGGCACTGCCTAGTGAAGCTGTGAGAAGAGGACCACCATCCCCTAACCCCAGAATGGTAGATCCACTAACAGCTTGTATCATGCACCTGAAAAAGCCACAGGCACTCAACAACAGCTCATGAAAGCAGCCATGGGAGTAAGCCCTGCAGAGCCAAAGGGGTAGTGCTGTCCAAGGCCTTCTGAGCCCACTGCTTGCATCCTCATGCCCTAGATGTGAGACACAAAGTCAGTGGAGATTATTTTGGAGTTTTAAGACCTAATGACTGAGGGGAGGGATCCAAGATGGCCGAATAGGAATAGCTCTGGATTGCAGCTTCCGGCGAAAACACAGAGGGTGAGTGGTCACTGTATTTCCAAAGGAATTTTTATTGCCACAGACCAGGAGATTCCCAGGTGGAAAAGCGCCACGAGTCTCCAGTGTGGCTGTTTCAGCCAGCGTGGCAGGTCTCTGCACAAAAACTCACACAAATCCAGGTGCCATTTCAACAGGCGAGTGGAATACCTGGGAGACAGAGTCACCCGTTCAACTGATTAAAAGGGGATGGAAACAGGGAGCCAGGCCAGGAGATTCCCGGACAGAAAAGCACAAGTCTCCAGCGTGGCTGTTTCAGCCAGTGCAGCAGGTCTCTGCAAAAAAACTCACGCAAATGTGGGCGCCTTTCAACTGGCAAATGGAACGCCTGGGAGACAGACCTCTTCAAGGAGAACTACAAACCACTGCTCAAGGAAATAAGGGAGGACACAAACAGATGGAGAAACATTCCATGCTCATGGTTAGGAAGAATCAATATCGTGAAAATGGCCATACTGCCCAAAGTAATTTACAGATTCAACACTATTGTCATCAAGCTACCAATGACCTTCTTCACAGAACTGGAAAAAACAACTTCAACTTCATATGGAACCAAAAGAGAGCCCACATAGGCAAGTCAATTCCAAGTAAAAAGAACAAAGCTGGAGACATCACACTACCTGACTTCAAACTATACTATAAGGCTGCAGTAATCAAAACAGCATGGTAATGGTATCAAAACAGAGATATAGACCAATGGAATAGAACAGAGGCCTTGGAGGCAACACTACACATCTACCATCTGAATTTTGACAAAACTCAAAAAAACAAGCAATGGGTAAAGGATTCTCTGTTTTATAAATGATGTTGGGAAAACTGGGTAGCCATGTGCAGAAAGCAGAAACTGGACCTCTTCCTGACACCTTACACTAAAATTAACTCCAGATGGATTAAAGACTTAAGCCTAAAACCTAACACCATAAAAACCCTAGAAGAAAATCTAGGCAAAACCATTCAGGACATAGGCATAGGCAAGGACTTCATGACTAAAACACCAAAAGCATTGGCAACAAAAGCCAAAATAGACAAATGGGACCTAATTAAACTCCAGAGCCTCTGCACAGCAAAGGAAACAATCATTAGAGTGAATCGGCAACCAACAGAATGGGAAAAAAATTTTGCAATCTACCCATCTCATAAAGGGCTAATATCCAGAATCTACGAAGAACTGAAACAGATTTACAAGAAAAAAACAAGCCCATTCAAAAGTGGGCAAAGGATATGAACAGACACTTTACAAAAGAAGACATATATGAGGCCAAGAAACAAATGAAAAAATGCTTATCATCACTGGTCATTAGAGAAATGCCAATCAAAACTACACTGAGATACCATTTCACACTCCAGGGCCTGTTGGGGGGTTAGGGGAATGTAGGGGAGGGAAAAAAGGAGGTGGGGGGGATTAGGGTGGGATAACATTAGGAGAAATACCTAATGTAGGTGACGGGGGATGGATGCGGCAAACCACTATGACATGTGTATCCCTATGTAACAATCCTTTATGATCTGCACATGTACCCCAGAACTTAAAGTATAATTAAGAAAAAAAAAGAAGTTTCTACCCAGACCAATGCCCTGGAGCATTTCCCTAATATGTTCTTGTATTAGTCTGAGGTTGTAGATTTAAATCTTTAGTCACTTTGTTTTTTGTATATGGCAAGAGATATGGGTCTAGTTTCATTCTTCTGTGTACGGATATCTAGTTTTCCCAGTACCATTTGTTGAAGAGACTATCTTTTCTCCAGTGCATGTTCTTGTCACCTTTGTTGAAAATGAGTTCACTGGAAGTAGGTGGATTTGTTTCTGGTTAGCTATTTTGTTCCATTGGTCTGCGTGTCTTTTATGCCAGCATCATGCTGTTTTGATTACTATAGCTCTGTAGTATAATTTTAAGTCAGGTAATGTGATTCTTTTTGCTTAGGATGCTTTGGGTACTCTGAATCTTTTGTGGTTCTATGTAAATTTTAGGGTGTTTTTTTCTATTTCTGTGAAGAATGTCAGTGGTATTTTGATATGAATTGCATTGAATATATAGATTGTGTGGGGTACTATGGACATTTTAACAATATTGATTCTTCCAGTCCACGAACATGGACTATCTTTCCACTTTATAGTGCTCTCTTCAATTTCTTTCATTAGTGTTTTATCACCTTCATTATACAGATCTTTCACTTCTTTGGTTAAGTTAATTCCTATGTATTTTATTTTACTTGTGGCTATTGTAAATGGGATTACTTTTTAAATTTCTTTCTCATATTGTTCACTGTTGGCATATAGAAATGCAACTGATTTTTGTAGGTTGATTCTGTAACCTGCAGCGTCACTGAATTTATCAGTTCTCACAGTTCTTTTATGTGGATTCTTTAAGTTTTTCCAAGTATAAGATCATAGCATCTGCAAACAAGGACAGTTTGACTTCTTCCTTTCCAATTTGGATGCCCTTTATTTCTTTCTCTTGTCTGATTGCTCTTGCTAAGACCTCCAGTACCATGTTGAATAACAGTGGTGAAAGCGGGCATCTTTGTTGTGTCCCTGTTCTTAGATAAAATGCTTTCAGTTTTTTCTCATTAACTATGATACTAGCTGTGGGTCTGTCATATATGGCTTTTATTAAGCTGAGATTATTCCTTCTACACTATTTTTGAGGATTTTTATCATGAAGTGATGTTGAATTTTATCAAATGCTTTTTGGCATCAAATGAAAATGATCATATGGTTTTTGTTTTTCATCCTGTTGCTGTGATGTATCACATTAATTGATCTTCATATTTTGAATCATCCTTTCATCTCAGGAATAAATCTCACTAGGTCTTGATGAATACTCTTTTTAATGTATTTTTGAACTTGGTTTACTATTGTTTTGCTCGGGATTTTCGCATCTATATTCATCAGAGATATTGGCCTGTTATTTTCTTTCTTTCAGTCTTTTTCAGAATACTGTCTGTTCGTTCTCTACTGTGAACATTACCGGAATTGGTAGCCAAGTTCCCCCTTTATCCTTCTTCTCTCCCAGTGTCAGATATGAAGTAACACACTTTTTATTTCTAGCCAGCATCTGTAAGGCAGTCCTTTATTTATTTTATTTTTTCTTTTTCTTGCAGACAGGATCTCACTCTGTCATCTAGGCTGGAGTGCAGTAGCTCATGGTTCATTGCAGCCTTGACCTCCTGGACTCAAGAAGTCCTCCCACATCAGCCTCTTGAGAAGCTGGGAGTACAGGTGTGTGCCACCACGCCTGGCTAATTTTTGTACTTTTTATAGAGATGGAGTTTTGCCATGTTGCCCAGGCTGGGCTCAAGTGATCCTCCTGTCTCAGCATCCCACTTACTCTATTTTTATTTTACTCTTCTTATTCTCCCTACATTTTTAATAGTTGTTTTGGGTTGTGTAATTATCTCCCTTTAACTATCATATAGTTTTTTGAAAATTTATGTACAAGCTAATAGTTTTTCATTTATTGTGATAAAAAAACACATAAGAGGACTTACTATCTTAACCATTTTTAAGTGTATATGTCAGTAGTGTTGAATATATTCACATTGATGGGCAATAAATCACTTGAACTTTTTAATCTTGCAAAACTGAAACCCATTAAACACTAATTCTCCTCTTCCCTTCTCTTCAGCCCTCGACAACCACCACTTTGTTTCTATAATATCTGACCACTTTAGCTACTTCATATGAGTGGAATCATACAGTATTTACCCTTTTGTGACTGGCTTCAGCATTTAGTTTTAAATGTAGATATATTTATTATGCTTATCACTATTCCTTATATAAATGTCTTAAGTCATGTTGGCTGTCTGAATCTCATTATCTAATAGATTTCCTAGTAGTGGCTCATGGAAGTAACAGTGATATGGTTTGTGTCTGTGTCCTCACCTAAATCTCATGTCAAATTTTAATTCTCAGTGTTGTAGAAAGGGCCTGATGGGAGGCAGCTGGATCAAGGGGGAGGATTTCCCCTATTACTGTTCTCATTGACAGTGAGTTCTCACAATATCTGATTGTTTGAAAGTCTGTTTGTTCTCATAGACAGTGAGTTCTCACAATATCTGGTTGTTTGAAAGCACCCCCTGCTTCACATTCTTTCTCCCTCTCCGCCATGTGAAGAAAGTGCTTGCTTCCCCTTCATGCTTCCACCCTGATTGTAAGTTTCCTGAGGTCTCCCTAGCCATGCCTCCTGCACAGCCTGTGGAACTATGAGTCAATTAAACCTCTTTTCTTAATAAATTATCCAGTCTCTGGTAGTTCTTTATAGCAATGTGAGAATGGACCTAATGCAAATAGGTTGTTTTGGCTCACATTTTTGTTGAATATCTTAAATATATTTCCATATTGTGTTCTGGCATAAAGTGTTGCTGACAAAAAGTGATCGTAATCCATTTTCATTCGTTTATAAGAACTTGGTCTTTTCGTCTGAATGCTCACAGGATTTCATTAGAATATGTCTTGATGTTGACCAACTTGGGCTGATGTTCCAGGTCATGATGTGCCCTTTCATTAGTACTACAAAGTTTTTTTCTATTTCAGGAATTTTTTCTTAAGAGTTTTTCAGGATTCTGCTGTATTGCACTTGTTTTTCTTCTCCAGGAATTCTCATTTTATGTATGTTGGGTATTCTTTGCCTGTGATCTTTCTCTAACACTTTTACTTGAGTCTTTTTTCTTATCTTTGATTTTTAAGTTTTTCATCCTTTAAATTCTCTACTTATAAATAATTGTTTACTTAGTCTTGTGATCTAAGTTAATGCTCATTTCTGAAACGATTTTTTCTTAGTTTCTTATTCTTTCATTCTCTAAAAAATCTTCTTTAATCACCTCTTTCTGAGTTTTGTTATCCTTATTTACATTATTCTTTCCTAACTTCTATCATTATATTTACTTAAGATTATTTTAAAATATTGGGGTCAACTCTCATCTATTTGTGGGCATGTCTTTCTAGAGTGCTTTCATTGTTGATAGGGAAATTATACTGTTTTTCAAATGCAGCTTTGTATGGGATGTGATTGCAACCCTTAGTTCTTGTTCATTTTTATGGAAAACTGGTTTTTCTGACTCTTAAGGGGGTGAGTGTGCCAAGAAAGCTTTCTCATCGGCATAGGTCTGGAGCTTCTGTATTTGTTGTGTTCATCATGTAGACAAAAATATGGTCTTCTATTTTACGTTTTTAATTTCTACATTTTTTGTCCTTTGCCCTCATTGTGCTTGGTGTGCTCAGTTTGGACTCTATTCTCAACTGTTTCTCCTAAGTTTGGGGATTTATATGGAAAGATTATTTTACTTTGTTAGTCTTAACTATTTATAGGATCCAGAATCTAGACCATCCCAGCACATTGATACCTTCCCACAGTTTTCTTGTATCCACAAATTGGAATCTACAGAATCATCTCTCGTTTCTCCTGCTGTTCTGACAATGACCTCACGAAATCTTCCAATTAGTACTTGAATTTTTCATCTGTCTGGACCATGAGAAGATCCCCTACCTTCCGTGTGCTTCTCCCATGAAGCTGTTGTTGTTATTTTTGTTTGTGTGGTCTTTATTTATAATGAAAATAAAGATCAAGTGCGCTTTTGCCCTTCTGCTCCATAGGAGGCTTATGCCCTCCCTGAGCTTGCCTTAGACACACCTGCATTATTGTTTCACAGTTATACCACTCCAGCTTAACTCCCAATTTGGCTCTGGCCCTGGCTCTGGAGAGGGTTGTGCCTGGATGGTGTGACTGGGTGCTTACAGCCAGAAGTAATAGCCCATTAGAGTTCACTTCCTACTCTCCCCATACTGAGCCAGTAAAATAAACAAACAAACAGACAAGCAGTAAGAGTAGTGATATTTCATAGGCAGCCCAAAAGGCTGCCTCCATCCCACTCCCTCACAGGCGTGCCTCTAATTATTTTATTTTGCTTTGTGATTCTAGAATTGAGTAACACTTTATTCCATAAAATATAATAGAATAAGTATTCTCCCTCCCACTTATTGTACACCTTTCATAGCTGTTTCTGCCATACTCATTCCCTTGGCTGAGGTTTCACTGGATAGTAGGTAGGGACAGTGGGAATCTTGGTCATCCATTTATGCATGTCACTAATTAGATGACCAAGCATTTGTGTTCCTTAAGAAACTTATACTTGCTACTGCGTTTTACCTGAGCCTCACTGAATTTTTTCATGTTGACATTCAGATGACTGCACAGAAATCACATTGCCTCAACACCCACTGTAGACCTTCTAGACCTCATGAGGTTTTTAGTGGGTCTTGTAGCTGTTGGTGATTTATCCCTATCCACTTATGTTTTGGGATTATAAAAATATGTTGTCACTAAGGTTTGTTGTAGATGCTGTCCATGGATATTGGGGTTCACTGTTGTAGTTGCTCTTTCTGTTATGAGAATTTCCAGGGGATTAAAATACTTTAATTACTGCATCTTTTTGGAATAATCTAGCAGTACTGATTTTAGTAAAAACAGGAAATAACCCAAACACCCACTAATCGGGTACTGATTAAATTATAATATATTCATACAGTTGAATAATATAGCTATAAAAAAGAGAAGGGGGTCAGTCTATATATACTGACATATAGCTTTTTAAAATATTTTGATAAATTTTAAAAAAGGCATTTTGCAAAACAGTAAGAATGATTCTATTTTGTTAAAAATACGTGAAAGGGGATAAGCTAGAAAATCTGTAATATGTTAAGTTTCCTTTTTCTGGCTGGTGGCATTATACAGATCTCTTATTTTCTAAATGTTTGAATTTTATGTAATGTGTATGTATTAACTTATCATTAGATAGAAGAATACATTTTGGAAACAATGGCTATGCTATAAAATTATGACAAAATTAATATACAATTATAAATGTTATATATTGATGGAATATATATATATATATAATTGCAAACGTAATGTGGACTGTTAGGTTTATAACAGTTAACATTATTTGCCTCTGAAGGCAACATTATTTGACTGGGTGACTACAGAACAAGTTTGGCAGTAGGCCCTTTCACTAGAAAGCTTTGGAATTCTGAGCCATGTGTGTATTTATTATTAAAAAAATTAAATGTAATTTAACATTGAGAATTTTCACAGATTAAAACTTCTTTGGTGTAATTTAATTTACACAAATTAAAATTTTTTTAAATAAAAAGGTGTGTAAATTAACTTTACACAAATTTAAAACTCATTTAAAATAGTTAATGTAGAAAATAGCCAAACTTAATTTTTTTTTCTTAAACATTCATTAGCATAGGAAATTTTTTAATGAAGTAAATGGAACAAAAGATTTTATACTGAAAACAGATGTTTTCCACTATTATAATGGGAATGGAGTCTAAAGACACTGAATTGGGTTCACTTGAGAGTAATATTTTAAATGGCATTACTTCCAATAATTATTCTGGTAATTGGTAGGCTTCTGGAACCTATCAAATACTGTAAACAAAATTAAAAAATAATACCTTAGTGACATGTTTTTCCTCTGAAGCATAGGTACAGTCTATAAAACAAGAATCAAAACAATCTGTTAGAATAGGGGTTACCCAACTATGCTCAGGCAAAATCCAGCCTGATGCCTGTTATTCTGTAACCTGTGAGCCAAGAATGGTTTTTACCTTTTTATGGTTGGAGAAACATCAAAAGAATATTCTGAGACTTGTCAACATTATATAGAATTTATATTTATGCCCATAAATTTTTATTGAAGTCAGCCTTGATTATTCATTTACATATCATGTATGGCTGCTTTTGCACTGCAAGGGCAGAGTCAAATAGTTGTGACAGGAACTGTATGGCCCACAAAACCTAAAATACTATATGGCCCTTTACAGAAAGAAAATTGCCAACCTCTGCTTAAAATATTTCATTAATCTAGAAAAGCTGGGTCCATTAGAATCATGAGTTTTAAATCTTTGCCCTGAATATTATTTAGCTTCTAAGAGATTGATCAAAGAAATAATTGGTTTGATCCTCAATAAAGAAAATTTTTCATTTTCATTCATGATTTAGGTACATTCTTGAGACCAACAAATAAAGTATTTGAAATAGCTTTCTTTCTCCTGAACTAAAACCTTACCTCTCAGCTGTCATCTTAGAGTGAAAAGGAAGACTAACATATCATTTTGTGCTGGGCCACATAATTAATGGACCAGCGCACACATTGATGGGTTTAGATGAAAAGTGACTGAAATTTGAACTATTGGCTTTCTCTTTCTTGTTATTTCAAAACTAGTTTGGGCTTTAAACATCAACTTACAGGTGTTTATCTTTTCTTAGTTATCAGATAAATGGGCTTCCTGAGACATCATTTTGCAATTTGGTCCACCTCAAAAAGAAAAACCCAAGAATCCCACAATTTTATCCCTTGATAAAGACTAGAATACCAAATGTCTCTTAAGCTTGCCTCTGTGGAGATACCTTTCAGAAATGAGAAATTAGAAGTATCATTATTGAATACTAATTTACTGAGCAGTTACACAGAATGCTATTTACCTTAAAGTTTGAGCACTAATGAAAATTTAATTTGACAATTTATGGTAAAAGGATTAAAACCTTTAATACTTACCTAAAAGCTACACATTTGAATTACTACCTTATTGAAATTTAGACCACAAAAATTATTTTGTTCTAAGTGAAGGAGGAGATTATGGGGCATTTTTTTATTGAATATATTATACTTTTCTGTACTGTATGAATTTTACAAATGAGTATATATTACTTTCATTAGGAATAGTTAGGGTCGAGTTATCTTACATTCAGGAAGGAATATTAACATTATTAATAAAAGTCAATAAACTGTAATATTTGTTTTCATGCCTTATTTCTGTTCAAAATTGTACAGTTGTAGGAAAAGTATGATATGAACATATTGTTTCTGTTTATTTTAATATCTTAAAGTTAAACTGGGTATTTCTTATAAAATATAGCATACTTTAAAAAACAGATTGTTGTATAGTTCTTTTTAGATAGCAGAAATCTCCAATGAAGTTTCTGTTATTATTTACAATTTTAATTCAGTATATATGGTTAAGAGTATGTTTTAAAATACTGGCTTAAACCTGACACATAACAATAGAATGATTTTCTTTGTTCTCAATCTGAAATATGTGCTAAACTATAATGAAGGCCGAGTTAGCTAATTGTGGTGTTTAAATATACAATTTACATGTATGTATAGTGTCATAAATCTTTGCATTGCTCTTTACTATTAGGGTTTGTTATTTAGTATTTTCCAGATGGATGCTTTTATGAGCCAAAACATAGGAACATTTTCCGAATCCACCTCTGGGCATTAAGACAACATTTTCTGAATCCACCTCTGGGCATTAAGACAAAAGAAGTAGAGGTATTATAACCTGACTTGTTTGAAACATCACTATGCTACTCTGAATGACAGTTTACAATTTACAAGTAGGGTGTGGCTAATAAAGTCACTGAAGCAGACATAAGCATAGGTTTTCTCTCATACATACTTCTGGCCTGTCAGTCATGCCTCTCAAATGCTTTGTTGCACAGGCATGCCAATAAGTAAAACCACATTTTATCAGTTTTGTGCCCAAAGGCTTTTAAAAGGCCATGCAACCATATCAATGTTTGAAAACCCCAGATTAAACTTGAAGTCCTCAAACAGAGACTTTTCTTCCACTTAAAAGAGTAGTCTTGTATTTTCTTAAAGTGATTGAAGAGTGATAAAAATAATATTTTAACAAAATTGTTAAAACTTTGGTTACTTGTTTTATCTTGTTTCCAACATTTTCTATATAGTAATTTTTACACATCTAAAAATATTCTAATATGAATGACTTAAAAATATATATCATTTTTAGTGACTGTATGCATATTAAGATAAAGTAATAACAGACCAGGCATGGTGGCTCATGCCTGTAATCCCAGCACTTTCGGAGGCCAAGAGGGGTGGATCACGAGGTCAGCAGTTCGAGACCAGACTGGCCAATATGGTGAAACCCATTCTCTACTAAAAATAAAATGTTTAGTGTGGCGTGGTGGCGGTGCCTATAGTCCCAGCTACTGAGGAGTCTGAGGCAGAAGAGTCGCTTGAACCCAGGAGGCAGAGGTTGCTGTGAGCCAAGATTGTGCCACTGCACTCCAGCCTGGGTGACAGAGTAAGACTCTGTCTCAAAACAAAGAAGAGAGAAAAAAAGACATAGTTAAAACAAAACAAACAACAAAAGCCTTTGGCTACACTGACTGCACCTCCTTCTGCTACCTGAAATATGTCATCCTTAGTAATTTTTTAACTTATCTATGCATTTTTCTATCTATAATCTATCTTATATGTAGTAATAAAACACAGAGTTTTAACTTAAAGGCATAGATTTGGGTAGCTGAAGAGTTTCAGCCAATAAAAGTTGCACACATATTTTACCAGTTTCTAGTTTTAGAAAACTGATTCCCATTATCAATTTCAGAGCTGGCCATGGAGTTGAGAATTTTTTACCTTCTGGGATTAGAGAATGGAGTGATAACTTAATGAGAGATGTAAGGATCAGCAGAAAAAGAGAAAAAAAGAAGAGGGGACAAATCTGACTGATCATGAACAACTCTAGGTTGAATATTAGGTGGTTGGTTATATCTGTGACCCTGAATGGGTATAGGAAATGTTTGGATTAGCGAAAATGGATAAAATGGATATGTTCTGGAGGAAAATGGTGTCTCCAACTTGGATTATGTCTTCTGATAATTACTATGTGTTGTTTGGTATATTAGAAGCTTTACTCTGAGCCTTTGTAGTCTTTTTTATGGTCTGAGGTTCTTTCTAGCTGTTGATTGGCAAGAGTTTGTGAAACTACCCAACAGTGCAGACTAAAAGCAAGTATGGGGGTTAAAGTTACTATGCAGTGATGTGTGAATGAACATAGTACATTGTTATATGCATATTTTTCTTTAAAGTTCCAGGACACACGTGCAGGACGTGCAGGTTTGTTACACAGGTAAACATGTGCCATGATGGTTTGCTGTACCTATCAACATATCACCTAGGGATTAAGCCCAGCATGCATTAGCTATACTTATCCTGATGGTCTCCTTTCTACTCCCCCGACAGGCCCTAGTGTGTGTTGTTCCCCTCCCCATGTTCATGTGTTCTCACTGTGCAGCTCCCACTTATAAGTGACAACATGCAGTATTTGGTTTTCTGTTCCTGCATCCTGCATTCTAATTTCCACTATCCTGTTTCCTAAGGATAATGGCTTTCAGTTCCATCCCTGTCCCTGCAAAGGACATGATCTTGCTCCGTTTTACGGTTGCACAGTATTCTATGGTGTGTATGTATCACATTTTCTTTATCCAGTATATCATTGATGGACATTTGGGTTGATTCCATGTCTTTGCTATTGTGAATAGTATATGCATATTTTTCAATGAGATAAGACAACCAGGAGTGTTGTCTGTATCATATGTAGCTGTAAAACTGTTTTCCCATGATTCATGTAGGATTTGTTTTCTCTTCCCTTCATTTGAATGGTGAATAGAAGAATATGAATTTGTTCAGCTAAAGCAGCTGTTTTGTAGTGCTTTCCACAATTGCGTATATAAACTGTGGGATAAGGGAATAGGCTATGGGGAAGTTAACAGTGGTAGAAAACTTTGATGAATGATATACTAATAGTACAGAGGAGCCAACAGGCCCAATGAAGGTAATAGAGCCATTTCGATAAGCACATCTACCACCATCAGGATTAAATGTCATCCTTGAGAAGACAGGTTTGTTGTAACATCCATAGCAACAGCTGTGTAAAAGTATTTAGAAAACAGTTCAGATGTAGCAACTTCTTGGACATTCTGGGTCTTTGCTGGAGGTACATCTATCACAAAAGTAAAGCTTTGCTGGAGCTTTTTAAAAGATACATAGAACCAGGTGTATTGGTAGATAACTTCCCCTCCATTTCCTGGCCTGCATTCCTTACCTTCAGAGGCTTGACTCTAAAACATTCTTAATTAGGTCAGGCATTGCTATGTGTAGGTGTCCACCTGTTGTTATCTCCTAATTATCTCAGTTAATGACCCTATCTAACGACCCTTCCATTAGGTAAGCCAATGACATTAGGAAAATAACCTGCAAATCCCAGGAACATTTAAATATCTTTGATGAGGGATGCGGCTGTCCCACTCTGGGTTGGATCCTTTCCCTTAGTTGGAGAGAACACTGCTTAGGAGAGTCACCACGAGGCTCTCAAAGATACAATTTAGGGTTTGGTCCAGTGGTAGTACTCTTGCAGGCAATTCAGCTTTGCCTAGACAGAGACTCATATGCAGTTGAGGCTAAAGAGAGAAACCAAAGTTTCATCCATATATGTGATTACTCCTAATATTACAGATCAACCTTTATAAGGTGCCTATAGCATTTTATGGACTTAAGAACATCACCAGTTACTTTTAGTAAGACACTTTTAACAGTGTCTGGAAGACTTCCCCACTTATAATTCTACTGTGTAAGTTTAGCTTCTTTAAGACTCTTACCATCAGACTTGTGAGGGTTTAGCATAACAAGATTCCCTCAATTCCCAACTTTTAAAAAACAAGATACTGGGGAAAATGGAAGCTCTCAAGTACCATGGCCATAGATCAGGAATGTGGGAGCAAGGGCCTCTGGCTTACATAGTAAATACACTGTTTATCATATCAAGCACCAAGTCTTTGACTTGCAGTTCTGGTGATAATGTAATTCCTTTGTCTCCTGGTCTGAGAAGACCTACAAGAGGCAGTACATTTGGTCAGAATTTTAGGAGTGGATAGAGCAGATGGCACATCTAGGTAAGTAGTTTGCAGATTATGCTTAAGGCAGTGCCTGGAGATGAAGCTTACAATCATTTAAGTCAGCACTACAACACTAGCTCTATCAGCTGCATTTGTAGCTATAACATCTACTGTGATTTTCTGTACAGGTATAAGGAACTAATTCCTTATGTCCTTTAGTATAGAATTGTTACATGAATCTATTTTTAAAATTATAAATTATTTTCCATTTATTTCTTCTCTATAAAGTTATCACATTGCATTGTCATTAATATGTGTATATTTACATGTGTTCATTCTCAGTTTGATTTGAGAAAAGTAAAATTGATCTTCTATGAAATATTTGTTTTAAAAAAGGGGAAAAGGTCTAAGAGGGTTAAGAACAGCTGATATAAAACATAAGAAAAAACAGGAAAGTAATCTTAACAAAGCAATTGTCTATAACCAGATAAGATAAAAATGGGTATAATCTTTTAGTCCTTAATTAAACAAAACATCACTGTATCAGTAATAAATGAATATAAATATGTCTAAACGCAGGATGCCTTTAATTTTAAATGAGAAGGCTAGCAACTCCTAGTTGAGAGAAACAACTCACCTGCTATCGATAATGCTCATGAATTCTATTCATACCTGAATGTTGGGTCAGTTTTGACTAAATTGGGCAATGCATTTGCAGCTGTTCAGATAATTTCTAATAGACAGATGGCAATCAGCAAAGACCCAGATTGTTCATTAACCTAATATTATCAGAGAACGGTTTATCACCCTCACATATGAGAATCCCTAGATAGCATACTGTTTAGTTGTGAAAATCTGATTGGCACTCACAAACTAGCTATTATAAAGACAATATTCATACAGTTACATAAAGCCTCCCCTGGAGAAGAGAAGCTGAATAGTAATAATCTAGTCTGTGCTTTTCTTTTTTCATTTTGAAGCTGTAATTTATTTATTTATTTATTTATTTTATTATACTTTAAGTTCTGGGGTACATGTGCAGAACATGCAGGTTTGTTACAAAGAAACACACGCCATGGTGGTTTGCTGCATCTGTCACCCTGTCATCTAGATTAGGTATTTCTCCTAATGCTATTGCTCTCCAAATCCCCCACCCCCTGCTATCCTTCCTCTAGCCCCCACCCCATGATAGGCCCTGGTGTGTGATGTTCCCCTCCCTGTGTCCATGTATGCTCACTGTTCAACACCCACTTAGAAGTGAGAACATGCAGTATTTGGTTTTCTGTTCTTCTGTCAGTTTGCTGAGAATGATGGTTTCCAGCTTCATCCATGTCCCTGCAAAGGACATGAACCCATCCTTTTTCACGGCTGCACAGTATTCCATGGTGCATATGTGCTACATTTTCTTTATCCAGTCTATCATTGATGGGCATTTGGGTTGCTTCCAAGTCTTTGCTATTGTGAACAGTGGCGCAATAAACATACGTGTGCATGTGTCTTTATAGTAGAATGATTTATAATCCTTTGGGTATATACCCAGTAATTGGATTGCTGGATCAAATGGTATTTCTATTTCTAGATCCTTGAGGAATCACCACATTGTGTTCCACAATGGTTGAACTAATTTACACTTCCACCAACAGTGTAAAAGCGTTCCTATTTCTCTACATCTTCTCCAGCATCTGTTGT
>NW_016107338.1:10394406-10414441 GCF_001604975.1 Cebus imitator | reverse complement strand
TTTTGTGCTCTTCTATGGCGTTTACAAGAGGCCTTATTCCAGCATGTTAAGTAGGCAAGGATTGAGTGAATTCTGCAAAACGTTCAGACTCACTACAGTTGTGGCATATGGTGGCAGGGCTATTACATGGCCAGGTAAATACCTAGCAGCAATATGTTTCAGGAGATTGACCCTCTGCTTCAAAACTATTTAATCCATAAGGAATTGCTTTGTGTGTATACTATTAAGCAGGGTTTTAAAAACTTACGTCTTAATCACATGGATATCCAAATAACCTAGCACCATTTATTTAAATGATTATCCTTTCTCTTCTACACTACAGTGTCACTTGTGTCATAAATCATGTGGCCATACTATATATGGGGTGTGTTTCTGGTTTATTTGCTTCCATTGCTCTGTTTATCTCTTCTTGCATCAATATCACTATTCAATAACTGTAGACTTGCAAAAGTTCTTGATTTCTAGCACTGTAAGTCTCCCAGCTTTGTTGTCCTTCATAATTGCCTTAGCTTTTCTTGGTCCTTTGCATTTCCATTTTCATTTTATGATCAGTTGTTTGTTTACACCAAAAATACTGTTATAGGACTAAAGAGACGCCTTACCAAAGAAGATATACATATGGCAAAGAAGCATATGAAAAGATATGCCACATCATATGTCATTAGGAAATGCAGTTTAAAATAACAAGTAGATATGACTACACAACTATTAGAATGACCAAAATGAGTAGCACACTCACAACATCAAATGCTGGTGGAACAACAAGGGGTTTTTATTCATTGATGGTGGCAGCGCAAAATGGTACGGTCACTTTGGAGGAAAATCTGGTGCTTTCTTACAAAACTAAACATACTATATGATCCAGTAATTGTACTTCTTGATATATACCCAAGGGAACTGAAAACTTGTATCCACACAAAAACCTGCACACAGATATTTATCAAAGCTTTATTAATAACTGCCAGAACTCAGAAGCAACCAAGGTGTCCTTCAGTCGATGACTAGATAAACTACAGTACATTTAGATAATGGAATATTATTCGACACTAAAAGTAAATGAGTTATCAAGCGATGAAAAGACATGAAGAAACCTTAAATGCATATCACCAAGTGAAAGAAGCCAATATGAAAAGGCTACATGCTGTATAATTCCAACTATGTGACATTCTGGAAAAGAAAAACCATAGAAAAAGCATCAGTGGTCACCAGGGACTAGGGAGGAGAGAGGGATGAACAGACAGAGCACAGAGGATTCTTAGGATAGTAAAACTATTCTATATGATATTATAATGGTGGATATATGTCACTGTACATTTATCTAAACCTACAGAATATGCAACACAAAGAGCAAACACTAATGTAAATTATTATTCTTGGAGATAATGATGCGTAAATATAGGCTCACCAATTGTAACAGATGTATCATTATAGGAAAGGGATGTTGATATGAGGGAAGACTGTTATATGTGAGGGAGCTGGGGGTATAGAGGAAATCTCTGTACTTTCAGTTTAATTTTGCTGTGCACCTACAATGACTCTAAAAAATAAAGCATATTAAAAATAATTTTTATAAAAACACTCAATAATGAAAAAATACTTTTCAGACTTTGGGCTTGTTTTGTAGTACATATATCTAACAAAAGATTTATATAAGGAATATATGAAGAACTCCTGGAAAGCCTAAGAATAGGGATGATAATTCAATAGAACAATAGGCAGAAGGCAAAAGTCTTGAAAGGGTACTTCACAAAAGAGATATCTGAATTCCTAATAAACATATAAAAGGAAAGTCAACTTTATGAATCCCCAGAGAAATACAAATTAAGTAAAATGGTAGTGGTAGTTGGGGGCTGGGGATACCAAGTGTTGGCAAGGATAGGGATGTAAGGGAATTCTCATGTATTGGTAGTGAGAACATATATTGCTACAGTTACTCTGGAAAAATCCTAAGAGGTATCTACTAAAGCTGAATAAACACATGCCGCAAGACCTAACAATTCAAGTCCCAGATATTGTACCCAGAAGAAATGGGTACGTACATTCACAAAGGACATGCAGAATAATATTTATAATGGCCTCAAACTGGAAACAACCCAAATGTTTCTTTTTTTTTTTTCCATTTATTTATTTTATTGTATTTTAGGTTTTGACATGTGAAGAACATGCAAAATTGTTGCATAGGAACACACCTGGCAGTGTGATTTGCTGCCTTCAAATGTTTCTTAATCACAAAATGAATAAACAAATTGTGGTATACAGTGGAACAATATACATAACAATATGGGTGGCCTTTCACAAACATAATATTAAGTGTAATAGGTCAGACTCCCCACTTCCACCAATGCACAAAAATACCCAAATAGTCATCTCTGTATATTAATTACTATAGTATATATATTTATGAATGCAATTATTTCTGGATAAGGATGTGTGATTCTCTTCCAAAACCAGGTGATACTGATTTACAGTTTTAGAAGGCAGGAAATTTAATCCTATGTAGTATAAGAAGATGGGACAAAGGAGCCTTTTGGAGTGCTGGTAAAATTGTTTTATGGTCTGGATGCCAATTATATGTGAGTGTTCACTTAGTCAAAATTCTATGAGTTGAACACTTACAATATGTATATTCACTCATTTTCCTGTGATAGAAACAAAATTTGGCTCTTCCAAAGCAAATCTTGTGATTAACTCATCTACCCATACTCTATGTTGAAATCCTATGCTTTGGAACAGGAGTTTTTGATGACAGCTAAATATGCTGTAGAAGCTTTAGAAAAATAAAGGTAGATGAGGAAAACGTAATTTTATTACCAGAATGGTTTGGTCAACAGTGGAATGTGTAAACTCTAACTAAATAACTGTATCTGCTGGAAGGGACTCTAACCCAGAGACACCTAGCTAGAAAGGACTGTAGCCCAAGAAACATGACCTCAGTTGCTTTATATCCCCACTGCCCCGCTGGCTTTTTTTTTTTTTTCTGAGTAAAAGACTTCCCTTAGCATTTGAACTAAATTCCTTGATAGGAAAAATAAGACTATATATTCTATACAACTTTAAAATCCTATTTATTTAAATCATTTTAAGGTATTGTTTTCAAGATTTCTTAAAATTCCTGACCTGAGTCATCTTTGTGATGTGTTACACCCTGTCACATTAAGTTACCTTACATTGAATAAACAGAAGAAAGGTTATAAAAACTTAGCACGCATACCACCTGACATGAAAATATTTGCCAGCTATTTCTTCTGCTTAAATGAATGCATCCCAAATATCTATATTATATTAGCTTGGAAAAACTATATACTTTACAAAATAATGAAAGAGTCTTCTCCCTACATTACTATAGTACATACATTTATGAGTATACTTAATTCTAAATATGGGTAGAGCTTTACTAGAAATATTACGTTTCTCTTTCACATTTTGTCTTTTCATATGAATGTACATGTACAAACTTGTTTTACTTCTTTCTTGGAAGCAGTCTTATGCAGAACATAGTAACTATCTAGTACAAGTGGAATTTAGCCAGAAAGTAAAGAAATAACTAACTGAAAGGTAACAGAAAATGTGGCCAGGGAGTGTTTATGGAACTTAAGTAAACATACCATTTGTTATGAAAAAGCATTATTATGAACATCTAAATGACCTAGAATAGCTTCAAACACTTTTATTTTTGATTGATTAGGCAAAATAAAGTGAGGCTCTCATTAGGATATTCAGGTAAAGTAGAAAAAAAAATTTCCTAAGGAAAAGGAATCACTCTATACACATAATTAACTGTCCCCATTAATGTAATGTAGCTATGATAAGCAATGTTTTATCCTCTGTCTCATACTTTATTATAAATATAGCTTTAAATTGCCCACCAAATGAACAATTTCCTTTAGTTCCAGAGGAATTGTAGAAGTTTCCATTTCATAAATGAAGGAACTTCTTAGCTCAAGGTCTAAGGTAAAAACCTCTAGTTCCACATTAGTATTATAGCCTGTCAGTATAATACCATGCAAATGTATTATAGAGACTGTATGATATGATGCTTAAAACCACTTTCCTGCACTGTGCTATGTAAAGCACTTGCTTGTAGCATTGTTAATATAATATGGTAAACAAAGAGGACAAAGAAAACCTTTCTTGCTATCTTTTCTATGCCAAAATTAAAAAAAAAACAACACACACAAGTAATCTGTAACATGCAACATTACGGTGGTAAGAAACGTGTGAGATGGCAGTGGACTTAAAAAAGCAGAATCACAAAGTAATTTAGAGTATGAGATTTGTAATTAAATAGGCAAGGTTTGAAAATTTGCCTCTGACAGTCTGAGTCTCTTTGTCCTCATCTGTAAATGGAAAAACTAATATTTAACTCTGTAGTTGTAAATATTAAATATGATAGTAATTACAGAGCTTAGCATTATGGTTTACAAATAGCATGTGCTAATAAATATTTTTAATGAAGATTTTTTCCTTTATTCTCTAACCTTGATAACATTCTATATTTATTTCAAGTTCAAAAGGTACATGTATTTTGCACTCTATTTACAAAGGAACAGAGTATAAATGTAACAGGGAACCAAAGAAACAAAAATGACAGGCATACATGTTATATACCAAGTATAGCAAAATTTGTTCAGAAGAGTCTTTAAATACTACTACTTTTAACATTTAATAGTCAAAATCAGTTGCTAAGATTTTATCATCTCAGAAAGAAGTTTTAGAAGGCTCAACATACATGACTCAAATTATGACTTTCTTAATGAAAAAAGTTTAATTTTATCATCTGAAAATCTCCAAGTTGCTGGAGGTCAGGTAAACCAGATCACTGCCAATTTTTAAAAGATTCAAAGGCTCTTAAATTAGAAGGTCACAACTGCTTAGCAAAATTATTTGAAGTATATATTCAACTTTCAGTAATATTAACATATGAAAAAAAAGCCATACACCAAACTATCATCAGTAGCCAGCTGCTGTATCTTCTAAAACCAAAGACAAGGTATTCTTAAGAGTCCAGACTTTTCAAACCTTTACACTAGAATATTCCAGCATACAGACTTTATTTGACTTCATTTAACAGAAGAGAAGATCCTTTGAAATGCAGTGAAAGACAGGCTGGTGTATTTTTGCAATCTTTCCAAGTTTAGACACAGCTTTTGTTGCTGATACCTTGGTCAACAGCTGCTGTGTTCATCAGTTTTTCTTTTTTCTTTATTTCTTTTTTTTTTTGAGACGGAGTTTCACTCTTGTTACCCAGGCTGGAGTGCAATGGCGCGATCTCGGCTCACCGCAACCTCCGCCTCCTGGGTTCAGGCAATTCTCCTGCCTCAGCCTCCTGAGTAGCTGGGATTACAGGCACGTGCCACCATGCCCAGCTAATGTTTTTTTTGTATTTTTAGTAGAGACGGGGTTTCACCATGTTGACCAGGATGGTCTCGATCTCTTGACCTCGTGATCCAACCGCCTCGGCCTCCCAAAGTGCTGGGATTACAGGCTTGAGCCACCACGCCTGGCCCATCAGTTTTTCTTTAGTTCACTATCCTTACTGTGAAATGTGATGTCCAAACCTTGAAGTTAATGGACTAGAAAATGGGGAAGACTCTCAAGATCTATTTACTTTCTCAAAAGAATCATCTTGAAATGCAAAATTCTGCATAAGTGCATGAGATAGTAAAGACACTGGGTCCTAATATGAATTTTGTCTTTTCCTCTTATGAATGGATTTACTGCCAGGTGACCATTCAATCACATTAAGCTTAACCTTTTTCATATCTTTTAGAACATTCGATATGTTTGGAATATATTTCTCTTGCTTTTTAAATGATAATTACAATTGGTCTTACTAGTACATGCGTGCTGTTTGTTCATTTCAATAGCTGGATTATCTGAGTCACAAATACTAGATCTGGCTGTATGGGAGGAATATGGAGGCTAGAGAGAAGAAAACTGAGGAGAAATTGGTGGTGGAGGAGGAGGAGAAGGAAGCAAGGAGGAGAAGAAAGCGCTGAACTTGGAAACTGATCTGACTTAAAGTTGGAAGCTCATCTTAGAAACTCATCTGAGCAGCCCCCCAATGCTGGCATTTGTCTCAAACTAATGGGCCTGTCATCTAAGCCAAAGGAGCTAGAATTTGTACTGTTTTGAAGTTCCTGCATTTCCACAGTTGCTGCAATCTGACAGAAAAAAAAAATTAGCGTATCTTCAAGCACAACTATTTTTTTAAATTGCTGCTTCACTTACAGGCAGATAATTTTTCACAGGTTTGTTATGTCTTAGAGGAGGTGACAGTGGATCTCAAATTACTTACAAAAGATGGAAACATTCAATTTTGTTCTTTTTTCTGTATATTATTTTAAAATTGGAGCTAGTTTGCTTCTTCATCATTTGCCACACAGAAAATATCAGCAAAAGATGGAACCATAAATCCACAGAGCCTATAATGTTCAAGAATGGGACTAACTCAAAATTGAGTCCTCTACAAGGTTCTAATGAAAGCATTTTCCCAATAATACAAATGATATTGATCCACATCCTTTATTTTCTCAAATCAGTAAAACTTGGTCTACAGGAATGCCGAAGTATTCCAGCATCTCTCTTAAGATATTGAATATGAGAGACATTGATGAAGCAAATACAAAAGCCAATTCAAGGAAACTTATAAGTTTTTTTGGTAACTTCCTCTGAATCTGAAGCTAAGCCTCCTGGCAACCACCAGCACATTAAGCAGAGGGCATTATGAATCCCTGTCTTAGAATCCTCAATTGAAGAATTTTGGAGTGCAATGGTTCTGGTCCAGGAGTGCTCAGATGTTGACCCAATGACCGCCTGCCTTACAGGTGCATACCTCGACTTGCAGGCCACAGACATTAATGATGCTCTCACTTAGGGGTATGAGGTTGATCTGGTGCCCAGCCCTGGAGCCCCTTGCTCAGCCAAGGTTAACTCTGCAGGAGGTGTAGCCACCTAATCCTGTGCCTAACCAACCTACCCAGTATTCCATTTATAGATTCAGCATAGTATTATAAAAGTTAACAACATATGCTTAGGGCAGAAAGGACTCATGTGTAACAATGTCTCTGCATCATAATTTTTATTCATGGGTAAAACAGATGTGAGGTGGCTGTGACCATAACATGAAGTAATATATGAACAGTGTTCAACACATTCTCCAATATATAGTAAATACTAGATTAGGGTATCAGTATGTTAACTTTCAAGTCACTTAGCCTGAGTTTCATGAAAAAAAAAAAAAAATGGATATAACAGCACCTGTTCCCATTTATCTTTTAGTGTTGTTGAGATAACAATATTAGATGAGCCGGCACTGTGGCTTGTACCTGTAATCCCAGCTATTTGGGAAGATGAGGTAGGATGACTGCTTAAGCCCAGGAGTTCAAGTCTGCAGTGAGTTATGACCATGTCACTGCACTCCAGCCTGGGTGACAGAAAAAGGGTTCATATCTTAAAAAAAATGATGCAGGTAATCCCTTTAAAGTTGAAATGCCTATAAAATGGATGATATAATTCTGATGGCAGTTGAGAGGATAAATAACATAATAATGGCATTTAAAAGTCTACTTTATATAATCAAGAAAGCTATGCCTAGCTTTTGTTAATTTTGTAGACAATACACAAGTGATGAACATTAAAGAAGAACCATTTTTCTCTGTTGAGGTTAGTTTATTATGGTACTTAGAGTCAGAAAATTTAGTTAATATGAATATTTTGTCTTATTCAGGAATAAGATAGTAACACAAGTTTATGTGCATTGTAGTACTGATGGTTTTGTTGAGAAGAAATGCCCTCTTTGGCCCTAGAATTCACATCTAACAGAAATGATACATTGTTACATCATCAGATTAATAACTATTTGTCAAGCCCTTCAAAGATGAAAAACACTCCATAAATGCTTAGCATTTATTACTACTAACATAAACATCATTAAGCTCTTCTTCATATTGCTGTGAAGACAGAGGAGAAATAACTAGAATTAGAGCAAAACTGAACAAAGCTGACCAAAAATAACATAAAGGATAAACGAAAAGTTGGTTCTTCGAAAGGATAAACAGGATCAATATACCACTAGCTATATTCATAAAGAAAAAAAGAGAAGATCCAAATAAGCACAAGCAGAAGTGACAAAGACATTACAACAGATCCCACAGATACACCAAAGATCCTCAGAAACTAATACAAACAATTCAGTGTACACAAACTAGAAAATGTAAAGGAAATAGATAAATTCCTTGAAACACATAACCTCCCAAGATTCAACCAGAAAGAAGGTGAAACCCTGAACAGAACAGTAAACAAGTTAAGAAACTGAATCGTTAATAAAAAGTCTACTAATCAAAAAAGTCCTTGCCTAGATGGATTTGCAGCTGAATTAAACCAGATGTACAAAGAACTTGTACTCATCCTACTGAAACTTTTCCAGAAACTGAGCAGAAGGGAACTCATTCTTAACTCATTATATGAAAACAGAACCATCCTGATACCAAAACCTGGCAAAGACACAATGAAAAAAGAAAACCACAGGCCAGTATCCCTAATGAACATATATGCAAAAATCCTCAATAAAATTCTAACTCATTGAATCCAGCAGCAAATCAAAAAGTTAGTTCACCATGATCAAGCAGGCTTTAATCCCAGGATACAAGGTTGGTTCAACATATGCAAATCAATAAATGTGATTTACCACATAAACAAAAGTAAAAACAAAACCCATATGATCACTTCAATAGACATGGAAAAGCCTTTGATAAAAATCCAACACCCTTCTTGATAAAAACCCTCAACAAACTAGGCATAGAAAGAACAGACTTTAAAATAAAAAGAGTCATCTATGACAAACTCACAGCCAACATCATAGTGAATGGGCAAAAGCTGGAAGCATTCTTCTTAAGAATAGGAACAAGGCTGGGAGTGGTGGCTCACACGTGTAATTCCAGAGCTTTGGGAGGCCAAGGTGGGTGGATCATGAGATCAGGAGTTCAAGACCAGCCTGGCCAGGATGGTGAAACCCCATCTCTACTAAAAATACAAAAATTAGCTGGGCACGGTGGTGGGCACTTGTAATCCAGCTACTTGGGAGGCTGAGGCAGGAGAATCCCTTGAACCCAGGAGGCGGAGGTTACAGTAGCCAAGGTCGCACCACTGCACTCTAGCCTGGGTGACAGAGCAAGACTCTGTCTGACAAAAAAAGAAAGAAAAAGAAAGAAAAGAAAGAAGAGAAAGGAAGGAAGGAAGGAAGGAAGGAAGGAAGGAAGGGAGGGAAAGAAAGGAAGGAAAGGAAAGAAAGAGAAAGAAAGAAAGAGGAAGGAGGGAAGGACGGAAGGAGGGAAGGAAGGAAGGAAGGAAGGAAGGAAGGAAGGAAGGAAGGAAGGAAGGAAGGAAGGAAGGAAGGGACAGGAACAAGACAAAGATACCAACACTCATCACTCCCATTCAAATTAGTACTGAAGTCCTAGCCAGAGAAATCAGGAGAAGAGAAAGAAATGAAAGGCATCCAAATAGGAAAAGAGGAAGTCAAATTATCTCTCTTTGCTGATTATATGATTCTATACCTAGAAATCCCTGAAGACTTCACAAAAACACTCCTCAACCTGATAAATGACTTCTGTAAAGTTTCGGATACAATATCAATGTATAAAAATCAGTGCCATTTTTATATGCCAATAATGTTCAAGCTGATAGCCAAGTCAAAAACATAATCCCACTTACCATAGCCATATACAAAATAAATACCCCTAGGAATACCCCTAACCAAGAAAGTGACAGATTGCCACAAGACTACGAAACACTGCTTAAAGAAATCACAGATGACATAAACAAATGGAAAAACTTCCACATACATAGATTGGAAGAATTAATATTATTAAAATGGCCATACCACCAAAAGCAGTCTACAGATTAAATGCTATTCCTATCAAGTTATCAAGGTCATTTTTCACAGAATTAGAAAAAAACTATTCTAAAATTCATATGGAATTTTAAAAAAGCCTGAATAGCCATAGCAGTCCTAAGCAAAAAAGAATAAAGCTGGAGGCATCAGACTATCCGACTTCAAACTATACAATAAGATTGCAGTAACCAAAACAGTACGGTACTGGTACAAAAACAGACATACAGAATAGAGTGGAACAGAATAGAGAATGCTGAACTGAAGCTATATGCTACAACCAACTGATCTTCAAAAAAGTCAACAAAAATAAGCCATGGGGGAAAGGACTGCCTATACAATAAATGATGCTGGGAAAATAGGCTAGCCGTGTGCAGAAGAATGAAGCTGGACCCCTACCTCTTAACATACACAAAAATTAAATCAAGATGGATTACAGACTTACATATAAAACCTCAAAATATAAAAATCCTAGAACAAAACCTAAGAAATGCTCTTGTGGAAATCAACATAGGTAAAAAATTTATAACTTGATAAACGTCCTCAAAAGCAATTGCAATAACATCACAAATGGAAAATTGGGACCTGCTTAAACTAAAGAGCTTCTGCACAGCAAAAGAAACATAAACAGAATAAACAGACAACCTACAGAATGGGGAAAATATCTGCAAACTACACCTTCAACAAAGGACTAATATCCAGGATCTATAATGCAGTTAAGTAAATCTATAAGGCAGTTAAACAAGAAAAAAAAAAAAAAAACATTAAAAAGTGGGCAAAGGACATGAAAAGCCACTTCTCAAAAGAAAGCAAACAAGTGACCAAACATTAAAAAAATGCTCAATATGATTAATCATCAGAGAAATGCAAATCAAAACCACAGTGAGATACCATCTCACACCATTCAGAATGGCTTTTGTTAAAAAATTAAAAAAACAACAGATGTTGGAAAGGCTACAGAGAGAAGGGAATGTAAAAGTTGGTGGGAATGTACAAGTTAGTTCGACCTCAGTAGAAAGCAGTTTGGAGATTTCTAAAAAAAACTGAGTTGAAGTACAATTCAATCCAGTAATCCCACTACTGCATTTATACCCAAAGGAAAATAAATCGTTCTACCAAAAAGATATTTGCACTTGTGAGCTTATCGCAGCACTACTCATAAGTGCAAAGATATGGAAACAACCTTGGTGCCCATCAATGGTGAACTAGATGATGAAAATGTGGTACATATATACCATGGAATAGTATGTAGCCATAAAAAGAATGAAATAATGTCCTTTGAAGCAACATGGATGCAACTGGAGGCATTATCATAAGTGAAATAATGCAGAAACAGAAAATGAAATATCGTATGTTCTCTTTTATAAAGTAGGAGCAGCTAAACTCTTGGTACCCACAGATGTAAATATGGGAACAACAGGCACTGGTGGCTCCAAAAGGAGAGAGGGAAAGAGAGGGGGCAAGGGCTGAAACACTTGTTAGGGACTATGTTCACTTTCTGGGTGATACGGTCAATAGAAGCCAAAACCTCAGCATTATGCAATGTGCCCTGGTAACAAACCTGCACATGCATTCCCCTAATCTGAAATAAAAATTAAAAATAAGCATTTTCTTAAATAAACAAAATGCAGCTACTGCTTCATGAGTTAACTGTTAAACAATATGACATGTTCAAAATGGTAATTGGTATATCATGTGAATCTTTTTATGATTATAGCCATAATACAAATTTCTTTTGTTAAACGGCTATTAACTATTAGTACCTTATTCTTCAAAGGTTATTTTTGTCTCAGATAATTGAGGCTCTGAAAAATGCAATAATTAAGTTTTGCTTCTACAATTTAAGCTAGCACAGAATAAGGCCCAAGCTTCTGGGAAACTCCTGAATTATTGATGTAAAGCTACAATTTCCAATATGGAAACACTATTGCATTTGACTACTGAATCTTGAAACATGGCTCGTGTGACTGGGGAATTGCATTTAAAAATTTTATTTACTTTCAATTAAATTTAAGAATTGATACTCCATTTAGTAACTGTGAAATTTTAAAGAATGTGTGCAACAGCTTGGGTAACTGAAACTACTTCTTCAACTGTAAATTTTATGAAATATAAGTATAGATAACGTATTTCCAATGAACATTTAATATCTGATTTGAGATGTACTCTGAGATGTAGTAGGTAATTTAAAATTTTGTCTGTGGCTTGCATTATATTTCTATTGTACGTCATTGCTACATAGGTTTAAAGACACATGACAAATCATATATGATGTGGACTTTACTCCTTTTATCTTTCTACTTCAAACCTAGGAAGCTGGAAGAGTATATGTGAAAGCTGAAAATTTCAGTTCTTGTATTTGTAGAATAGAGGAGTAATAAGTCTTTCTTTAATGGGTGAAGACATGCATTCAGGAACTATGACTTGGCATTACCTCAGTTATGCACTGTTAAATTAACAACTAGCTCTCCACAAACCAAACCAAAACCCAAACAAAAAGCCAACCAATTAGTAGAGTTTGCCAGTTTCCGTGATGTAAATATTCCTACCAGGGCCAATTTTGAGCTGCCAACATGGTCACTAAACATGGAGTTGAGAAGAGATGCACATAATTGGTATTCCTGATGCCATGGAATCCAGCCTCAGTGTACCACTGGAATACTTTGAGTTGCTGACATCTATATTTCTTGAACGATATGTGTGTAGGTATGTATGGTACATATGTATGTGGGGGCTGAAATAGATTAGCTTTAAATTAAATTCAGCCCTGTAGCAAAAAGTATTATAGGATTATTATTTCTAGGAAAGTGGGACATTTTATTTTCTTTAAGCCTTTGGAACCTGACTATAAAAATGCTGATTCTTTCCAAATTCCCCTTGAAAATATAGATCTACGGTTATATGAAGCCATTTTGTAAATTGTAAAATGAAACAGGTGAAGGCATTTAATGTTGATAAAACAAAATGCATGACTGTAACTTAGAAATTTAATAGGCCAACTATATAACAAAGATTTGTGAATAGTGATTTCCTAGGGACATAATAAGGGCATAGGAAGATTACCTTCAGAATCGATATAAATTCTGACATACTGAGAATTTTATACATGTAAAATATCTGTAAGAGGTCCAAATTTAGCTCTAAAGTTCGATAATTTTATGAGTTTTGTTAGCTAATATATGTTAAATCATTCTGTTTATTTAGAAATTCTTGTTTCTATAATAGCTCCTCTGCTTGGGTACCTTAATGTTATGCTTTTTGCTACACTTTTAAATTTAGTATAACGTCTTTTAAAGGCAGTATCTAAGAGGATTTAATTTAAAAGTATCTTTTGAATAAAGCAATTTCCCCTCTAAGGAAATCCTTTAAGAGAATATTCAAGCTTATTATTTTAGTATGGGTTTGTTTGTACTATTAAATGGATATGAATAAATGATTTTTTCACAGAGTTATATATTGGCTAGAATTTTACAGTGCCTGAGTTTGGATTCTATTCTGTCATATCTAATCACATGCATAAAATTTTACTGTTGGAAAAGACAGATTCTTCTATGTCTTT
Organism: Cebus imitator; assembly: GCF_001604975.1. Taxonomy (NCBI): domain Eukaryota; kingdom Metazoa; phylum Chordata; class Mammalia; order Primates; family Cebidae; genus Cebus; species Cebus imitator. Next base: position 10,400,990 of record NW_016107338.1, on the reverse strand, counting down.
ACTTTATAATAGAGCAAACTGAGACTCCAAAAGGGGACTGTTTTAAGTGTTATTTGGCTAGTCTTCACTATTAAACGCCAAGACTAGATCTCTTAGTATTCTTTGTTTCGTAGAGACAGGGTATCGCTTTGTTGCCCAGGCTGGAGTGCAGTGGCATGATCACAATTCACTTTAACCTCAGGCTGTTGGCTCAAGCGATCCTCTTGCCTCAGCCTCCCAGGTAGCTAGGGCTACAGATGCGTGCCACCACCCTGAACTAGTTTTAAAATTTTTGGTAGAGTTGGGGTCTTGATATATTGCCCAAGCCGGTCTCAAACTCCTGGCCTCAAGCTATCCTCCCACCTTGGCCTCTCGAGTCACTGGGGTTACAGGCATGAACAACCATGACTGGCCCATCCTTAGTATTCTTAGTCTGTACCATATAACTGCATAAATCTACTTGTCCATCCACATTTTGGGATTATCGATAGAAGATATTTTTGTTATACTCCACACTAGCTATATTGGACACATATTCTGTTACGTACCAATCCTTGAACAAAATTCTTTGTTTTCTTATAGAAAATTCGAATGTGGGTTATTCTGCCCTGGACTGGCAATAATTTGCTAGTCTAGTAAGTAAAGCAGAGAAAGAGGTTTGAGACTTACAACTCCTGTCTCAGAAAGAAAAACAGTAGGGCTAAAGCATAAACAGTTTAACATTTGCACCTTTCTCCACAGGAAAAGACCACTACCTTTTGCTTAGTAACGGTCAACTTATGACTAGGTAAGTTCTGAAGAGTTGAAACTTGTGGAATATAGTGATCTAGTATTTCAGAATTAAAAAATATGTTAACATTTAAATTATGGAAAGTTTCCATCTGAAAATAACTAATTTAGAGAAAATCCATACTTATTCAATAACACCAATTCTTAATTACCATATGTCACATTCTGTGACTGACATTATATCACCACAAAGAAAGGAACAAAGGTTTGATAATCATAACATACTTAATAAGTTTACTGAAAACCGTACATCTCTTAAGATATACAAGTAATACAGTCTTGTATAGACCTCTGCAGCCAAGCAAAGCAGTTAGTCTTTGATGTGCTCATAATTATGAAATATTTAGGATCTCCTTAGGCAAAGATGCCTACAGGTAGGAAGGTTTAGATCAAAACTGACATCATTACATAATAAAGGAGGAATGGTGAAGTGGAGCCAAAAGTAGATTGGCAGGAATATGCCTAAGTCAAACAATTAATGTAATGCATCCTGTCATGCACAGTATAGGAAGTTAAACAGTTGACCACAGTTTCAGTTGTTTATAGAATTAAAAACTGCATTTGTAGCTTCATTTTAGAAGAATTTTGTTGATGTAATAAGATATTTAAAGTATAAGAGCAAATATTTACATTTGTCCATGTGTCACCTCTTAAATAGAATTTTTATATATGTTTACCATGGTACCATGATTTTCAATTTTTAAAATATTTTTAGAGATAGAGTCTTGTTCTGTGGCCAAGGCTAGAGGGTAGTGGCCTGATCATAGCTCCCTGTGACCTCAAACTCCTGGGCTCAAATGCTGTTCTCACCTCAGCTTCTCAGGTAGCTAGGGTTATAGGTGTTTGCCACCATGGCCAACTAAATTTTTAATTTTTTGTACAGGTGAGGTCTCACTGTGATATCTAGGCTGGTCTCAAACTCCTGGGCTCAAGCAATCCTCCTGCCTCAGCCTCTGCAAGTGCTGGGATTACATGTGTGAACCACTGCACCTAGGCTCATGACTTTAATGCCATTTTAGGAAGAACATGAAAAGTCAAACTTTTTAACAATTTTTAAAACGACTTGGTAATGTGGTGATGACATATACTCTGGTAACAAAAAGGAAAATAAATAATGACTCCAATCTTGTTAAATATATGCATAGAAGAAAGGGAATTAAGTATACTAAAATAACTATTTTTATCAGTTATCTCCAGGTATATGAGTGATCTTTATCATCTTTATTTTACATTCTTTATGTCACATTCTTTAAAATTCTCCATTAAGCATGAATAAGCTTTTATATCAGAATTTTAAAATACATTTTAAAAGGAGATGGCAACTTATAAACCTACAGCTTTTTTATAGCATAGTATCTGCAAGATCATATATGATAAATGTATTTGGAAATATAATGCATTTGGAAGGATTTCATAATATGCAAATTTGTAGACAGCCACATTAAGTACAGCTGGGATGCCTTTGAATAGGATTTCTTTTATATTTTTATTTCTCTGCATATGAGGATTATATAAAAGAGGTTGTTTCTCCATGTTTTTCTTTTTCTAAATAATATTCTTCAAATAAAAAGTTAACCAGGCATGGTGTTGCATGCCTATAGTCCTAGCTACATGGGAAGCTGAGGCAGGAGGACCGCTTGTGTCCAGGAGTTTGAGGCTGCAGTGAGCTAAGATTGCATCACTGCATTCTAGCCATGGCAATAAATCGAGACACTGTCTCTAAAAAATAAATACTATTCTTCAAATCTCACTGTAACAGATGAACTGCTAGCTGTCCCCAAATAGCTTTTGGTTTTATAGTAACTGTTGCTTTGCTGGGTGCATAATCACCCATTAAAAATCCTTTCCAGACTTTCTTACGGTCAGTGTAGCCTTATGAACAGGTTCTGTCCAATGGGATATGTACAGAAGTGACATGTAACAACTCTTGGGTTGTGGCCTGAACAAGAAAAGACTATGCCAGTCTTCTTTTTTCTCCTGCTGTAGGCTGGGATACAAATTTTCAATGATGTACATGGAGGCTTTACCCTAGAGATGACAAAGTAACAGAATAGATAAGGCCTGGTAATCTAATACCAGCATGCCTTACCAGTCCTGGAAGACATCCCAGGATTGTTATATAAAAAGGAAAGAAAATTCTCTTCCTGAAGTTACTGGGTTTCATGGTTTCTTGTTTTACAGCAGCTAAGACTATTCTACTTTATAACTATTTGTACTATATACAGATGTCAATCTGACTTCTCAGGCTTATGCTGGAAATAAGACAATATAAAAATACAGTCTTATTTAAGGGAAAACTTTGTTGAATGGCCATCCCTACTTTGCCCACACAAATGATTTATCAGATGTTATATTTATTGAAGAATACTAAAACAAGAATTAAATTATGCTATGACCAAGAAGAACTAATAAAAATCTATATTTTATATGTGTTATATCTACCACTCAAGATGTTTATTACTAAAAATTATGTATTTTAACTTTTAAAAGGTACTGTTAATAGCTAACCTTCATTATACTTTAATATTTGCCTGGCGCTGTTCAAAGCATAGATTAACCAAATTAATCTCATAATATTCCATAACATAGGTACTACCATTATCTCTTTTTAAAGATAAGGAAACTGAGCTACAGAGAAGGCAAGTTATTTGCCCTAGGACTCACAACTGGTAGTATAAAACTAGTATTCAAACTCAAAAAGTATGGCATCATAGCCCATATTTAGAATTTTGTCATCATAGAGCATTTTTTAAAGCCCCCACCCCAGCCATTTTTATAAAGCTTCTTTAAAAGTTTATTTATAACATTTAACACAGCATAGCTTACAAACTAGTCAGAGAATAAGTGATTAGAGGTTAGGAATACTTATAATCAAGTAGCTTAAAAAGTATCACACAATTAAGATCAACAAAATTTACACTGCCCTAATTTACATTATGAATATAGTATTAATAGCAATTCCAGTTTTCCATTTATAGTATTTTTATCTTTTTCAAAATGATTTTACATCCGTAATCTCATTCTTTGCATATCTGTCTTACTGTTTCTCATTTGTCATAGTACTAAGCAACATAACACAAATTTGCATATAGCACTAAAAAGCAAGCAATGGAAAAACATAAGGGAGAGAATGCTTTAAGTGTCTTACTGCTACTGTCAAATGCTTATTAAGCTAAATTCTGTGTTTTATAGGCATAAAGTGTATATGTCATGTTATGTCATGTCATGTCAAAATTGATTACAACTTTTTCCCTCACCAAGCTGTTCGAAAGTTAGCATGTTTGACTGGTATGCACCTTTATACAATTTATCCTGTATAAATGAACAGTACACTATAAATAAAACAAGGCTGGCTGAAGGAAGGTAAACCAAAAAGCTAGAAATCAAAATATTATACATTTATACTTTGTGTACATAATAGTATATGTAGTTTATTTCACATACTACATTTAAAACCAAATTATCTGAAAAATGTTATAAATGGGCTTGTTGTTTATTGGTTATATGTTATTAGGATTCCTTTCTCTATCTTCATTCTAATTTTTCCAATGCATAACATTCAAAATTCTCTTCTTTGTGCATCCTTTAGATTTCTCACATTCTTTAATACATCACAGTGGTTTCCAGGTGCCCTGAATTAAAACTGACATTATGCTTTAATGCACTCTTACTGTTTGCTACTAACCTCTCTAACTCTGCTGAACTCTTGTATTATGGGCTGGATATGTTTCCCTCACATTCAAATGTTGGTCTTAACTCCCAGTACTTTAGAACTGGACTGTATTTGAAGACAAGTATTTAAAGAGTTAAATTAAAATGAGGTCATTATGGTTGGCCTTAATCTTATATGACTGGTGTCCTTATAAGAAGAAGAAATCAGGAATGGTGCTGACAGCCCTTGAATTTCTGCTGGGTGCAGTTGTATGAATGAAGGTGTCATTTACTGAGACGGAAACATTAAAGACAGACTAAGTTTGAGGTCAGTTTAAGACATGATTGCTTTGAGATTTCAAGTGGAGATGTCAAGTAGGCAGTTGAATACACAGATACTAAGTTTTGGAGATATTAGCATGTATGTGGACATGAATAAAATTAACCAGGGAGAGAATATAGAGCATTTGTGAAAGGAATCCAAGGCCAATTTTGGGGGAACATATAGAGGCCTGACAGGGAAAGACAAACTAATAAAGGAAACTGAGAAGGAATGGTTAGAAAAGTAGTTAGGAAGCAACTCATGAAAGAATGATGTCACAGAAATCAAGAGGACAACTTCAATATGGAGGGAGTAGTTAACAATATTTAACAACTGTTGAAAAGGTAATGACATTTGAAGACTTAAAATTGCCTACTGAATTTAATGCCATCGGAGGAGAATGGAGTCACTGTCACTTATGAAAACTGTTTTGGTGGAATAATTTGATAGCAGCCAGGTAGGAATGGATTGAGGAGTGAATGGAAAACAGACTTTAAGCTAGCAACCATCAAAAAGGTTCCCAAACACCTAGAGCTGTTCATTACTTCTAGTAACAGTACTAGCGTTGTACTCTTACTTCTCACTGTTGATTTCTTTCCTTGGAAATTTCTTCCACTCACATCCTCCTATAAAGTGCTGATTCCCTGTTGTCTTAGGTTTTCAAATAATTGTGGGAATACCTGTCTTCTTATAATCTTGAATCAGTACACCTGAAAGTACACTAATTTCCTTTCTCCCAAAGGAGGCATCGGTGATCTGCAATATGGAGACATATTTGATTCCTTCGTTTCCCTTATCTCTGAAGAAGATGCATGTGGGATTATTTGCTTAGTATCTTTTTTTTTTTAAAAAAAACTATCTTCAATGTCCAAATCATGGCATTATTATGGGAGCCATTTTCTTAGAGGCTTATGTGATCCAGGCTTCTTGGCTATAGTTGATTGGTACAACCTGGTGAGAATGCCACCCTGGACCTTCTCTGGAAATTTTGGAACTAGAACTGAGAAAGAGAGTAATTTTTTTCCTCTGCATACCTAAATTGTATGTAATATGTAAAGTTTGGGTTTTACAGGTAGACATGCTGCCTGACTTAAAAACTTGAAAAGAAAAAATATCTTTACAGAGAGAAAATACTGAAGCAAATCCAAAAAGCTTTCAAGTTTCTTGTTCCAGATTTTTTTTTTAACTTTTTAGATTTCAGGGGGACATTTGTAGGCTTATTATAAAGGTATATTGCATGATGCTGAGGTTGTAGTACAATTGAACCTGTTGCCCAGTAGGTAGTTTTTCAACCTTTGCTCCTCTCTCATCTTCCCCATTCTTATATTTCCCAGTGTCTATTTTTCCCATCCTTATGTCCATGTGTACCCAATGTTTAGCACTCACATTTAAGAGAGAACATGCAGTATTTGGTTTTCTATTCCTTTGTTAATTTGCTTAGGATAATGGTTTCCAGCTGCACCCAAGTTGCTGCAAAGAATATGATTCATTCTTTTTTATGACTGTATAGTATTCCATGGTGTATAAATACACCATATTATCTTTATGCAGTCCACCATTGGTGGGCACTTGTTTCCATGTCTTTGCAATTGTGAATGGTGCTGCAATAAACATACAAGTGTGGGTATCTTTTTAGTAGAACTGTTTATTTTCTTTTGGCTATGTAACCAGTAATTGGATTGCTGAGTCAAATTATAGTTCAACTATTAGTTCTCTGAGAAACCTTCAAACTGCTTTCCTTAGTGCCTGAACTAATTTACATTCCCACCAGCAGTGTGTAAGTGCTCCCTTATTTCTGCAGCCCTGCCAACATTTCTTTTTCTTTTCTTTTTTTTTTTTTTTT
>NW_016107338.1:10388248-10394271 GCF_001604975.1 Cebus imitator | reverse complement strand
TTTTTTTTCTTGTGATTTATTTAATTTTCTTATAGATTCTGGATATTAGGCCTTTGTTGTATGCATAGTTTGTGAACATCTTCTCCCATTTTGTAGATTGTCTGTTTACTTCATTGATAGTTTCTATTGCTGTGCTGAAGCTCTTTCATGAAAGCAGAAAACAAAAAGAGCAGGAGTTGCTATTCTTAGATCATATAAAACAGACTTTAAGCCAGCAACCATCAAAAAGGACAAAGAGGGGTATCATAATCATAAAGTGTTCAACTTATCAAGAAGACTCAACAATCCTAAATGTATATACACCCAACATTGGAGTTCCCAAATTCATAAAACAAGTAATTCTAGATCTATAAAAAGACTAAGACAGCCATACAATAATAGTGGGGAACTTCAATACCACACTGACAGCATTAGACCGGTGATCAAGGCAGAAAAGTAACAAAGAACTTCAAGACCCCAACTTTACACTTGACCAATTAGACCTAATAAACATCTACAGAATGCTCCATGCAACAACTGCAGAATACACATTTTTCTCATCTGCACACAGAACATACTCTAGGATTTAACATATGCTTGGCCATAAAGCAAGTCTCAATAAATTAAAAAAAAATTAAAATCATACCAAACAACACTGTTAGACCACAGTGCAATAAAAATAGAAATCAATATCAGAGGTATCTCAAACTACACAATTACATGGAAATTAACTTACTTCTGAATGACTTTGGCATTAAGGCAGAAATCAAATAATTTCTTGATATTAAGGAAAACAAAGACACAACTTACTGAAATCTCTCGGTGCAGTAAACACAGTGTTAAGAGGAAAGTTTATAGTTAAACACTTACAACAAGAAGTTAGAGTTCAAATTAACATTCTAACATCACACATACAGGAACTAAAAAAAAAAAAAAAAAAAAAAAAAAAAAAAACAAACAAAAAAAAAAAAAAAAAAAAAAAAAAAAAAACAACCCCTGACTAACCCGAAAGATAGCAGAAGAAAAGAAACAATATCAGAGCAAAACTGAACAAAATTGAGAGGCAAAAATCCATATAACAGATGAATGAAACCAAAAGTTGGTTCTTTGAAAGAATAAACAGGATTGGTAGACTGCTGACTTAGCTAGATTAACACTGAAAAAGAGAAATCCAAATATGCACAATCAGAAATGACAAAGATGACATTACAAATGATCCCACAAAAACATAAAAGATCATTAGAGATTATGATGAACACTTCTATGCACACAAACTGGAAAATCTAGAGGAAACAGATAAAGTCCTATCAACACACAACCTCCTAAGACTGAGCCAGGAAGAAATTAAAACCCTAAACAGAACAATAACAAATTCTGAAATCGAATAAGTAATTTTTAATGAGTCCAGCTATTTCTGTACAGCTACATTTCTACCCTTTGCTACTAATAGGTATCCCATGAGCCCAGTGGCATATTCTCATTTTCACTTATTTTGAGATCGGTGTCTGTCAGTTATCCTTATTCACATAACTCACAGGCCAAGTCTGATTTTCAACTTCTATCAGTGTGAAGTTGAGAGTTTAATCCATTACATTTAAAGTATAGGTTTAGCACCCCAATCCAAAAATCCAAAATCCAAAATGCTCCAAAACCTGAACTTTTAAAAGTGCCAATACTGATGGCATAAGTGGAAATTCTACATTTGACCTTCTTTGATATGTGGCAATACAAATGCACACACACACAATTTATTAAATGTTCCCAAAGGAAGAAAGACCTTCCCCCAACCCTCTCAGCTGTCATATCTTTTCTAGACACAGCTAGATGCCTTCGCCCACAAAGATTAATAAAATGGCACATGTGCAAGCCAGGTGTGCCAATGTCAGGTTCCTCATGATGCCCTGCATGAGGCCAAGACCAGTATGTATTACTCACTGTCGTTGTGTGTATTCTCTGCTCTTTGAAATGTCCAAACAGCCTATATCAAATAATTGTGTGGGTAACAGTAATAAGAAAGAGAGGAGGCATTTATTGCACAGAAAGTCAAGCTTTTTGAGAAACATGACAGTGCTATCAGTGTAAAATATCTTATACAGCAGGAGTGTTGGAATGACCACCATAAATGACTTGTATAAAGAGGAGGACAAACTGTTGTTTTATGCTAAAAGTGATGTAAGTTAATGAAAAACAGAAAAGCAATACATGCCATAAAGGTAAAAATGAAGATTCTGATTACATATTGAAAGAGTGGATCCGAGGAGGGTCCAAGATGGCCGATTAGGAGCAGCTCAGGATTGCAGCTCCCAGTGAAAGCGCAGAGGGTGAGTGGACACCGCATTTCCAGAAGGATTTTTATTGCCCACAGACCAGCAGATTCCCAGATGGAGGAGCCCCACGGGTTGCCAGCACGGCTGGTTTGGCTGGTGCAGCTGCTTTGCCGGTGCCCCGGCATGGTGGTTCTCCGTACAAAATACATTGTTCTGGGTGCTGTTTTAGCTGGCGATTGGAGGTCCAGGAAGGCAGAGTCACCCATTCATCTGATTAAAAAGGGGACTGAAACAGGGAGCCAAGCCAGGAGATTCCGGGGCAAAAAAACGCCACGAATCTCAACACTGCTGTTTCAGTTGGTGCAGTGGGTCGCCTCATGGGAAATCACACAGATCGCGGCACCTTTTCAACAGACGACTGGAACACGTGGGAGAGAGTCTACTGTTCAACTAAAAAAAAAGGCTCTGAGGCAGGGAGCCAGGTGATCAGGCTTGGCTGGTCCCACCCTCACAAAAAAACAGCAATTGGAAATGCTCTGGCTTGGGAGTTTCACAGCAAGCACAGCTGAACGGGTCCAGCTCTGTGGGGGAGGGGCGTCTGCCATTACCGAGGCACTCCACCACTATGGAGGTAGTCCACCATTGCGGAGGCAGCCCGCCACTACAGAGAGAGTCCACCATTACAGAGGTGGGCCGGCTTTGTGAGGCAGTTCTAACTATATGCGTATAAACAGGACTGCAGGGAAGTTCACACGGCAGCTGGGCGGAGACCACAGCAGCTCAGGAAAGCCTCTGAAGGCAGACAGTGACTAGGCTGCCTCCTCGCTGAGCAGGACAGCCCTGATAAAAAGGTAGCAGCATAATGGAAACTCATAAATAAAACCCTAACTACCTGGGACGGAGCACCTGGGGGAAAAAAAAAAGGGGTTTATGAGTTCTGCTGCAGCAGACTTAAACGTACCTGCCCAGCAGCTCTCAATGAACAACAGAGATCACAGCTCAGCACTTGAGTTCCCATAAGGGACAGACTGTCTCCTCAAGCAGCTCCCTGACCCCCGTATATCCAACAAGTCACCTCATACTCAGACTTACATCTGGTGGGTATCCTTCTGAGACAAAGACAGCAGAAGAAGAAACTGGCAGCAACCCTTACTGTTCCGCAGCCACTGCAGGTGATCCCCAGGCAAGCAGGGCCTGCAGTGGACCTCAGCAGTCCAACAGCAGAGGGGCCAGACTGTTATAAGGAAAACTAAGAAACAGAAGGAAATAACTTCATCATCAACAAACTGGACGTCCACTCAGAGACCCAATCTGAAAGTCAACAACTTCAAAAACGACAGGTGGATAAATCCACAAAGATGGGAAGAAACCAGCGCAAAAAGGATGAAAACACCCGAAAAGAGAATGCCTCACCTCCTACAAAGGATCACAACTCCTGACCAGCAAGGGAACAAGGCTGCATAGAGAATGAATGTGATGAATTGACAGAATCAGGCTTCAGAAGGTGGGTAATAAGAAACTTCTGTGAGCTAAAAGAACATGTTCTAACCCAATGCAAAGAAACTAAGAACGTTGAAAAAAGATTTGACGAAATGCTAACGACAATGGACAACTTAGAGAGGAATATAAATGAATTGATGGAGCTGAAAAACACGACACGAGAACTTTGTGAAGCATGCACAAGTTTCAACAGCCGAATTGACCAAGCAGAAGAAAGGATATCAGAGCACGAAGATCATCTCAATGAAATAAAACAAGAAGGCAAGATTAGAGAAAAAAGGGGAAAAAGGAATGATCAAAGCCTCCAAGAAATATGGGACTAAGTGGAAAGACCTAATCTATGTTTGATAGGTGCACATGAATGTGACGAAGAGAATGAATCCAAGCTGGAAAATACTCTTCAGGATATCATCCAGGAAAACTTCCCCAACCTAGCAAGGAAGGCCAATATTCAAGTCCAGGAAATACAGAGAACACCACAAAGATATGCCTCACGTAGAGCAACCCCAAGGCACATAATTGTCAGATTCAACAGGGTTGAAATAAAGGAGAAAATGCTAAGGGCAGCCAGAGAGAAAGGTCGGGTTACCCACAGAGGGAAGCCCATCAGACTCACAGTAGATCTCTCAGCAGAAACCCTACAAGCCAGAAGAAAGTGGGGGCCAATATTCAACATCATTAAAGAAAAGAACTTTCAACCCAGAATCTCCTATCCAGCCAAACTAAGCTTCATAAGTGAAGGAAAAATGAAATCCTTTACGAACAAGCAAGTACTCAGAGATTTCATCACCACCAGGCCTGCTTTACAAGAGCTCCTCAAAGAGGCTCTACACATATAAAGGAACAAGCAGTACCAGCCACTCCAAAAACATACCAAATGGTAAAGAGCATCAACAGAATGAAGAAACTGCATCAACTAATGGGCAAAACAGCCAGCTAGCAGCAAACTGGCAGGATCAAATTCACACATAACAATATTAACCCTAAATGTAAATGGGCTAAATGCCCCAATCAAAAGACACAGACTAGAAAATTGGATAAAATGTCAAAACCCATCGGTGTGCTGTATCCAGGAAACCCATCTCACATGCAAGGATACACAAAGGTTCAAAATAAAGGGATGGAGGAAGATTTACCAAACAAATGGAGAGCAAAAAAAAGCAGGAGTTGCAATTCTCATCTCTGATAAAATAGACTTTAAAGCAACAAACATCAAAAGAGACAAAGAAGGACATTACATAATGGTAAAAGGATCAATGCAACAAGAAGAGCTAACGATCCTAAATATATACACACCCAACACAGGAGCACCCAGATACATAAAGCAAGTTCTTAATGACTTACAAAGAGACTTAGACTCCCACACAATACTAGTGGGAGACTTTAACACCCAATTGTCAATATTAGACAGATCAATGAGACAGAAAATTAACGAGCATATCCAGGACTTGAACTCAGACCTGGACCAAGCAAACCTAATAGACATTTACAGAACTCTCCACCCCAAATCCACAGAATATACATTCTTCTCAGCACCACATCGCACCTACTCTAAAACTGATCACATAATTGGAAGTGATCACTCCTCAGCAAATGCAAAAGAACGGAAATCATAACAGTCTCTCAGACCGCAGTGCAATCAAGTTAAAACTGAGAATTCAGAAACGAATTCAGAACTGCACAGCTACATGAAAAGTGAACAACTTGCTCTTGAATGTTGACTGGATAAACAATGAAATGAAGGCAGAAATAAAGATGTTCTTCAAAACGAACAAGAATGAAGACAAAACATACCAGAATCTCTGGGACACATTTAAAGCAGTCTTTAGAGGAAAATATATAGCAATAAGTGCCCACATGAGAAGCAAGGAGACATCTAAAATTGACACCCCATCGTCAAAATTGAAAGAGCTAGAGGAGCAAAATTAAAAAATACTCAAAACCTAGCAGAAGACAAGAAATAGCTAAGATCAGAGCAGAACTAAAGGAGATAGAGACACAAAACCCTTCAAAAAATCAATAAATCCAGGAGCTGGTTTTTTGAAAAGATCAACAAAATAGATCACTAGCCAGATTAATAAAAAAGAAAAGAGAGAATAACCAAATTGATGCAATAAAAAACGATAAAGGGGATATCACCACAGATTCCAAAGAAATTCAAATCATCATCAGAGATTATTACAAACAACTCTATGCACATAAACTAGTAAACCTGGAAGAAATGGAAAAATTCCTGGACACTTGCCTCCTCCCAAGCCTAAACCAGGAAGAAGCCGA
>NW_016107338.1:10346603-10386588 GCF_001604975.1 Cebus imitator | reverse complement strand
TAGGCAAGGACTTCATGACCAAAACACCAAAAGCATTGGCAACAAAAGCCAAAATAGACAAATGGGACCTAATCAAATTCCACAGCTTCTGCACGGCAAAAGAAACAGTCATTAGAGTGTATCAGCAACCAACAGAATGGGAAAAAATTTTTGCAGTCTATCCATCTGGAGAAGACCTGGAACCTACCCAAATGCCCATCGATGATAGACTGTACAGGGAAAATGTGACACATATACACCATGGTATGTTATGCAGCCATAAAAAACAATGAGTTCGTGTCCTTTGTAGGGACATGGATGAACCTGGAAACCATCATTCTCAGTGAATTGACACAAGGACAGTAAATCAAACACCACATGTTCTCACTCATAGGCGGGTGTTGAACAATGAGAACACATGGACACAGGGAGGGAAGCATCACACACTGGGGTCTGTCGGGGGGAAATAGAGGTGGGACAGTAGGGGGTGGGGAGTTGGGGAGAGATAGCATGGGGAGAAATGCCAGATATAGGTGAAGGGGAGGAAGGCAGCAAATCATGTTGCCATGTGTGTACCTATGCAACAATCTTCCATGTTCTTCACATGTACCCGAAAACCTAAAATACAATAAAAAAATTTTAAAAAAAGAAAGAAAGAAACAGTGGATCCATAAGTATTGTAGTGAACACATGCCACTTAATGGTATACTGATGATGAAAGAAGCAAAGATCATGATGAACTAAAAATTGAAGGGAACTGTGGATAGTCAGTAAGCTTGTTAGAGAAATTTAAGAAAAGATATGGTATTAAATTTTTATTATTACTTTGAATTATGTGCACATAATAGTTTTATATATTTATGGGTATATGTGATGTTCGATACAGGCATAAAATGTGTAATAAATCAGGATAACTGAGGTACCCATCACACCTTAAGCACTTACTATTTTTTTTGTGATAGAAGCATTCTGGTTTTACTCTCTTAGTTGCTTTAAAAACTTGTGGTGATAAAGCATCTGCTGATTATAAAGTAGTCAACAGATTCACTGACGAGTTCACTAAGGTCATCACAAAAATCTGACATAAGAATAGGTCTATAATATTGATGAACATCACTGTTTTTGGTGTTACTGCCCCAGATGAGACAGCCCCTATATGAAAAGGATACCAATGACAGAAGAACTCTGCTGAGACGTGTTAATGCAACAGGCAAGCATAATTATAAACTTGCTAAGATAGGCAAAAGCTGGAATCCTTGCTATTTTCCAGGAGTGAATTTCTCACCAGTCTATGATTATGATAAAAAGGCATGGATCACCAGAGACATCTTTCCTGGTTGATTTCACAAACATTCTGTACCAGTGGCTTGTGCTCACTGTGGGGAAGCTGGCCTGGGTGATGACTGCAAGATTTTGTTATTGCTTGATAACTTCTGCTCATCTTACAGCTGACATTCTCATAAAACTATATTTATGCTATGTACTTTCCCCCAAGTGTGACTTCATTAATTCAGCCCTGTGACTAGGGTATCTTTAGATCAATGAAGAGTAAATATTAAAACACTTCCTTAAAGAGCACACTATCAGCAGTGAGCAGAGGTATGCCTGCGAGTGACATTGTGAAAATGTGCGATGGGCTTATTGAAAGACTAGAGCAGCATGCGTTTGTTACAGAACAAGAAATCATGTCAGTTTATAAAACCAAAAAGAAATTTCTAAGACAAAAACTTTAGTTATGAGGCAGATAACTCTAAAGGAACCACTTTAAAATGCCATCGAACAGAATTCCTTCTTATCCCTAGAGGACCCACTTCCAAACTATTTCACTGCTGCTGTTGTTTTTTCTCCGAAAAATAAAATGCCCTATGCAGTAATCTTTTACTCAAGATATAGCATCGTAGGCAGAGGCAGAAAGCTTGCCACTGTTTGACAGCTGATACAGATATTCTGATGATTCTACCGTATTACTTAGTTATCCGGAACGCATTAGTTTTTTACTGTATTAACGGTATGTCATATTTTTACTTTTAGGTACTTATGAATGGATAAGTGTAAGAAACTGACTGCTTATTGGTAGCATAAAAATTTAGTTAGGAATGATGGTGATAACAATCACAGATTGTCCACATGGGTGGCTGAGACAGTGACACCTTTGCATTCTAATGGTTCAATGTAGACAGCTTTGTTGCATGCACAAAATTATCAAAAGTATTATATAAAATTGCCTTCAGGCTATGTGTATAATGTGTACATGAAACCTAATTGAATTTTGGGTTTATGCCTGGGTACCATCCTCAAGATACCTTTGTATGTACCTGCAAATATTCCAAAATTGAAAAAACCCCACCAAACCAACCCAAATCCAAAACACTTATGGTCACAAGCATTTCAGACAGTGGACACTTATAATTATTGACAGAGCAGGACCTATATTTTAGAGCTATGTTTTCAAAAAATACAGCCTTTTTGTTACTCATTTCCTCCACTGCTGCCTCTTTTTGTTTTCAGTTGTGACATGTTTTGATTCCCTTCTCATTTCCTTTTGTACATATTCATAGTTATTTTCTTTGTGGTTATCATGGGAGTTACATATAACATTCTAAAGTTACAACAATGTAATTTAAATTGATATCAAGTTAAGTTCAGTTGTATACAAAAACTCTTATACAGCATTGTCACTGTCCCCCTACTTTGTTATTGATGTCACAAATTACATCTTTATATACTCTGTAACTACTAAAGAGCTTTGTAATTATTTTTATGCCTTTGTGTTTTAATTCAGGTTGCTAATAAGAAGTAGAGTTATAAACTAAATAATACTGGTTTTTATGTTTGACTGTCCAGTCTTGCTGGACATAAAATTCTTAATCGTTATTTTTCTTCCAACGCTTTAGTCATATCTCTGGCCTCCCAAGCATCTGCTGAGACGTCAGACTCCCTTATTATTGAGAATCCCTTGTATATAATCAGTTTTTTCTCTCTTGCGGCTTGCAGATTCTCTTTCAACAATTTGATTATAATGTGTCCTTTGGGTTGATTCTACTTGAAGTTCATTGAGCATCTTGGATTTGTGGATTCATGCATTTCCTCAAATTTGGGAAGGTTTTGGTCATTATTTCTTCACATAATCTTTCTGATCCTTTCGCTCTTCCCCTTCTGGGACTCCCATAATATATATATTGGTATATTTGATGATGTCCCATAAATCTCATAGGTTTAGTTTACTTTTCTTAATTCTTCTTTGTCTTTAGAATTGATATAATCTTTCTCATCCTATCTCTCTTCTACTATTCCTCTTCTCTCTTCTCCCATAATGTATATACTGGTAATTTTGATGATGTCCCATAAATCTCATAGGTTTAGTTCACTTTTCTTAATTCTTTTTGGTCCTTAGTATTGATAATTTCAAATACTGTATCATAAAGTTGGCCAGTTTTTTCTTCTGCTTACTCAAACCTGCAGTTGAACTTCTCTAATACATTTTTAAATCTAGTTATTGGACTTTTCAGTTGCTTCAGAATTTGTTTGGTTCCTTTTTATAATTTCTCTGTTGATATTCTCATTTTGTTCTTTTATTTTTTTGATATTCTTTAGCTCTTTGTATGGTCTCCTTTGGCTCTTTAAACATATTTAAGGCAGTTGTTTTAAAGACTGCCTAGTTAGTAAGATGTCTGTGCTTTCTCAGGGTTGGTTTCTACCAATTAATTTTGTTCCTTTGAATGGGCCATGTTTTCCTGTTTCTTTGTATGCCTGGTGGGGTGAGTGT
Organism: Cebus imitator; assembly: GCF_001604975.1. Lineage (NCBI taxonomy): Eukaryota > Metazoa > Chordata > Mammalia > Primates > Cebidae > Cebus > Cebus imitator. The sequence continues at coordinate 10,382,843 of NW_016107338.1, read as the reverse complement.
GTGTGAAACTGGGCATTTGAAAAAGCCATCTCTCCCAGTCTTTGCAGGCTAGCTGTGTGCTGGGAAAGTCCCACTAATTAGCGAGGTTTGCTCTAAACGTAAGAATTGGCCTGAGGTAAAAGCTTATGGTCTTCTCAGGTCTTTTCTGAAATGTATGTTGACTAGGCCTGTGTGTGGCTTTCTCAATTCCCCTGTATACATGGTTGCTTTTGAATGTGTTAGTTTCTATAAGAAAATAGCCTGTTGCATGGCAACAGTGATGTCATCTTGAAGCAAAACTACCATGATAACGGATGTTTGACTCCTACATACCAAGGTGTTCTATGGCAAGTTCTTTAGACAATGCCTGTAGCATTGATAATACCTAATAAAGATGTATCTAGCCTCTACAGTGGTCATGACTTTTGCCAATATAACCCCTTATGAAGATGCTTATTTAATATTTACAGTTTGGCAAGAAAGTCTGAGACATTACCAGCTGCACATGTCTTTACCTCTGATTTTTTATGTAACTGTGGGGTAACAAGGACAAAGAGCTTCCTATTCTGAAATTTTGCTGGATGTCACTCAGAGTGTGGAACTGAAAGAAGGAGGAGGTTGAGGGGAGAGGAATTTTCTAGGTATGGTAGTCTCCCTTTATCCATGGGGTATCTGTTCAAAGACCTCCAGTGGATGCTTGAAATAGCAGATATTACTGAATCGGATGGCTGTCAGTTGGAACACTTTTCTGTTTGTGTCTTTCACCTGCAAATTTAATGACTTTTCCATTGTAACTAAGCATTTATCACACGCAACTTTTGCAGTTTGAGGTGCAATAGCACAACTTGCAAATTTCTGTTTCCTTTTTCACAATTTCATGAATGGAAGATTCATATGTACCATAGATATTAGCAAGCTCAGCATATGATTTCTATCCTTATTAAGTTGAGAACTTTCACCTTTTTACTCACTGAGAGGGCCATAAGGTGCATCTCTTTGGTATATTTGAATTGCCAGCATCACTACTCTTGTGCTTTGGAGTCATTATTAAGTAAAATATGGCTTGCTTAAATACAAGCACTGCTACACCATTACAGTCCATCTGATAATCAAGATGGCTGCTAAGTGACTTACGGGCAGGTAGCATATACAGTGTAGGTACACTGGACAAAGACAAAATAGGACAATGTGAGATTTTGTCACACTACCTCACAGTACACATTTTAAAACTTACGAATTATTTCTGGAATTTTCCATATAATATTTTTGGAATGTGGCAGACTGCAGGTAATTGAAACTACAGGAAGGAAATTAGCAGATAAGGGGGGACTACTATAGTGACAGTATAAATATCTGAATTCTTTACTTTTATGAATGATTATTATTATTTAAATAGCTAGAACCATCATGCTAAACCTGTTAGCAAGGATAAAGATTTACAGCTGTGCAATTAAGCTACAAGTTTCCCCAAGTGAATTCTAAAAACTTCAAATTTTATGAATTTATAGCTATTGCCTGGAATGAGGAGAAAGATGAGGGTTGTATGGTCACAATTTTTGGAAATGTTAAGATAAACAAATAGTTAAGTTTGTAATTTCTGAGAATATTTAATGTACAGCAGAAATTTTTAAAGAAATTAGTTTGTCTTAATATATCCTTCAAGTATTTAGCCATACATATTTTATTTTATTTTACTGAGTATTTTATAGCACTACTGTATTAAGGAGTCAAATCTGGGGACTAAATCCATAGCAAACCGATTAGAATTGCTATAGAGCAGTGCCTCTCAATTTTTTGCAATTTATGGAGCATTTCCACTGTCACCTCATTTCATTGCCTATACAAAAAAGATCTCTCCACAAGTTTATAGCATTAAAGGCCTACATCAAAAAGTTAGATCTCAAATTAACAATCTAACATCACACCTAGAGGAACTAGAAAACCAAGGATAAACCAAACCCAAAGACAGCAGAAGAAAATAACTAATATCAGAGCAGAAAACAATGAACTTGAGATCCAAAATCCCATACAAAGAATGAACAAAACCAAAAGTCTATACCTTGAAAGGATAAACAGGAATGACAGACAAGTTGAATAACAAAGGAAAAAGGATGATTAAATAAGCACCATCAGAAATGACAAAGGTAACACTATCAATGATTCCACAGATATAAAAAAGATCCTCAGAAAATAATACAAACACCTCAAGCACATGAGCTAGATAATGTAGAGCAAATAGATAAATTCCTGGAAGCACACAATCTCCCAAGACTGAGCCAGAAAGAAAGTGAAACCCTGAACATTACAGTATCAACAAGTTATGAAATTGAATCAATAATAAAAAGCCTACCAATCAAAAAAGCACTGGCCCAGATGGATTCGCAGCTGAATTAAACCAGATGTACAAATAAGAACTTGTACCCATCCTACTGAAATTATTCCAGAAATCAGGTAGGAGGGAACTCCTTCGTAACTCATTCTATGAAGCCAGAACAACTGCCCTGATACCAAAACCTGGCAAAGACACAATGAAAAAAGAAAACCACAGGCCAATATGCCTGATGAATGAACATACATGCAAAAATCCTCAACAAAATACGTTGAATCCAGCAGCAAATCAAAAAGTTAATTCACCATGATCAAGCAGGTTTTTATTCCTGGGATGAAAGGTTGGTTCAACATACGCAAATCAATAAGCGTGATTCACCACTGGAACAGAATTAAAGACAAAAACCATATGATCATCTCAATAGACATGGAAAAAGCCTTTGATAAAATCCAACATCCTTCTTGATACAAAACCCTCAACCAACTAGGCATAGAAGGAACAGACCTCAAAATAATAAGAACCATCTATGACAAACCCACAGCCAACATCATACTGAATGGGCAAAATCTGGAAGCATTCCCCTTAAGAACAAGAATAAGACAAAGATGCCTACACTCATCATTCCCGTTCAAAAAAGTACTGGAAGTCTTAGCCAAAAAAATCAGAAGATAAAGAAATAAAAGGTATCCAAATAGGAAAACAGGAAGTCAAATTACCTCTCTTTGCTGATGATATGATTCTGTACCTAAAAACCCTAAAGACTTCACCAGAAGACTCCACGACCTGATAAATGACTTCTGTAAAGTTTCAGATACAAAATCAACATACAACATTGGTTTGAACTAATAACATTCAAGCCGAGAGCCAAGTCAAGAACATAATCCCACTTATAATAGCCACATACAAACAAAATACGTAGGAATACATCTAACCATGGAAGTGAACGAACGACAAAATACTGATGAAAGAAATCACAGACGACACAAACAAATGGAAAAACTTCCATGTGCATGCATTGGAAGAATCAATATCATTAAAATGTCCATACTGCCCAAAGCAATCTACAGATTCAACTCTGTATCTATCAAACTACCAAGGTCAGTTTTCACTCAAATAGCACAAAAACTATTCTAAAATTCATATGGAACCAAAAAGAGCCCAGATGGCCAAAGCAATCCTAAGCACAAAGAACAAAGTTGGAGGCATCACATTACCCAACTTCAAACTATACCAAGTCTGCAGTAACCAAACCAGCATGGTACTGGTACAAAAACAGACACAGAGACCAATGTAACAAAATAAGAGAACTCTGAAATAAAGCCACACACCTACGAGCATCTGATCTTTGACAGTCAAGAAAAGAAGCTGGGAAAGGACTCTATCCAATAAATGGTGCTGGAGTAGCTTGCTAGCCATATGTGGAAGAATGAAATTAGATCCCTACCTTTCACCATATACAAAAATTAACTTAAGATTAACAATTAAATGTATGATCTCATACCATATAGGAATCTTAGAAGAAAACCTAGAAAATATCTTTCTGGACACTGGCCTTGGTAAAAAATTTATGATTAAGTCCTGAAAAATAAATGCAACAATAACAAAGATTGAGAAGTGGGGCCTAATTAAACCAAAAAGCTTCTGCACAGCAAAAGAAACTATCAACAAAGTAAGCAGATAACCTACAGAATGGGAGAAAATATTTGCAAACTATGCTATGCATTCAACAAAGGACTAATAAGTAGAATCTAAGAAGAACTTAAAATCGACAAGATAAAAACAAGCCCATTAAAAAGCATGCAAATGATGTGAACTGCCATTTCTCAAAAGCAGACATTCAAGCAGCCAACAAACATGAAAAATTGCTCAATATCACTAGTCAAAGAAAAGCAAATCAAAATCACAATGAGATACCATCTCATACCAGTCAGAATCGCTTTTGTTAAAAAAGTCAGAAAGTAACATATGCTTTGAGGTTGTGGAGAAAAGGGAATGCTTATATACTGCTGTTGGGAATGTAAATTAATTTAGCCACTGTGGAAAAGAGTGGAGATTTCACAAAAACTCAGAACTATCATTCAACGCATTGATCCTATTTCTGGGTATATACCCAAAGGAAAATAAATTGTTCTGCCAAAGAGACACATGCACTTGTATGTTCATCACAGCACTACTCACAATAGCAAATACATGGAATCAACCTAGGAACCTATCAATGATGGATTGAATAAAGAAAATGTAGTACATATACACCATGCAAAACTATACAGCCATAAAAAAGACTAAAATCACATCCTTTGCAGCAACATGGATATAGTTGGAAGCCAATATTGTAAGTGAATTAACTCAGGAACAGAAAACCAAATACCACATATTCTCACATGTAAGTGGGAGTGAAGCATTAAGTACACATGGACATAAAAATAGGAATAATAAATGCTGAGAACCAATAGAAGGGAGAGGAGCAAGGGCTGAAAAACTCCTTGTTGGGTACTATTGCTTACTACCTGGGTGATGGGGATTATTCATACCCCAAATCTTAGTATTATGAAATATACCCATGTAACAAACCTGCACATATACTCCCGAATCTAAAATAAAAGTCGAAATTATTTAAAAAGCTTCTAAAAAAAATTCACCAATAGAGTAGTCTCTCCTTTAGAGCTAAGTTAGGAGGAACAAATAAGGTAACGTTTATTACAGTACTTAACATAGGACACTACATTAGTATAAACTTTTAAAATTAAACTTTTAAAGATAATTATATAATATGCAGTTGTAAGAAATATTGGGAGATCCCATGTCTCTTTACTCAGTTTCATCCAATGATAATATTTTACTAAAACATAATACAATGTTCCAACCAAAATATTCACATTAAAACAGTGAAGATTAATGTAAAATTTTTAAGTTGTAAGAAATGTTACATATGCCATATATAAATAACTGAATCATAAAGTACTATTACATGTTCAAATGTATGCTTTCTAGAATGTTTGACATTTAGGCATTAGGTCAAAATAATCTAGATATCAAAACTAGACAGAGATACTGAAATGAAACCATTTATAGATTGATCCCTCATGAATGTAAATGCCAAAAATTAAAAATAATGAAATCCAGCAATATGTAAAAATATATCATCACAATTAAGAAGTATTTATTCTGGAATGCAAGGTTTGCCATTTGAAAATCAATGCAATTCACTCTATTAATAGAACAAAGGAGAAAGATCATATGATAATCTTGATAGGCAAAGAAAAAGTATTGATAAAATTCAATACCTATTCATGATAGAAACTCTTAGCAAGCTAGTTATTAAAGAGAACTTTGTTAATATGAATAAAAGGTTTATTAAAAATCTGGAGAAAACTTTACACTAACTGGTGAATTACTGAAAGCTTTCTGTACACATGTAAGCTACATGGTAAAAAAGAAAAAAATAAATAAAAAGCTTTCCCTAAGAATCAAGAAATAGAAAATAATGCCTGTCACAACTTCTACCTATCCTTATACTAGAGGTTCTAGTCAGTGCAGTAATAAGGAAAGAGAAGTAAAAGGCCTAAGAACTAGAAAGGAAGAAATTAAAATGTCCTTATTTGCAAATATGGTTTCGATGTTTGTCCCCTCCAAATCTCATATTGAAATGTAATCCCCCATGCTGGAGGTGGGGCCTGGTGAGATGCATTTGGGTCATGGAGGCAGATCCCTCTTAAATGCCTTGGTGCCCTCCCCATGGTAAGAAGTGAGTTCTTGCTCTGTGAGTTCACATGGGAGCTAGTTGTTTAAAGGAGGCTGAGTCCTCCTCCTCTCTCTCTTTCTCCCTCTCTTAACATGTGATCTGGCAGCTCCCCCTTTACCTTCTGTCATGATTTGAAGCTTCCTGAGGCCTCACCAGGTGCAGAAGCCAGCACCAAACTTCTCATATAGCCTGAAGAACCTTGAGCCAAAATAAACCATTTTTCTTTATAAATTGCTCAGTCTCAGGTATTCCTTTATAGCAATGCAAAAAGACTAACACATTTCCAGATGACATGATTGGGATGCAGAAAATTCAAAAGAATTTACAAACTATTGGCATTAATAAGTGAATTTATCAGTTATTGCTGGATATAAGGTAAATATATGTAATAGTCAATTATATATATACCAGAAATAAAACAGAATATGAAATTTTAAAGTTAGATTACCACATACAAAGGAGAAAAAGAAATACTTAAATCTAAAGGAAGATGTGGAAGACCACTACTGTGAAAACTACAAAACATTTTTCATAAGAAATAGAGAAGACCTAAATAAATGGAGAGATATAACATATTCATGGATTGGAAAACAATATTATAAAGAAATCAGTTCAGCCCCAATTTATCTATGGATTAAATGAGATTCTAACCAGAATTTCAGCCACTACTGTTTGTTTGTTTTTCTTGATTTTGTCAGGGTATAAGCCAATTTTGAGATTTATATGGAAAAATAGCCAAGTCTATCTTAGAGAACAAAGCTGGGCAATTTGCACTACCAGATAATAACATTTACAACCAGAGTTGCTTAAAGCAGTGAGATATTTGTGCAAATACAGACAAACAGACTAATAAAATAGAACATGGTCCAGAAACAGTGTATGCATTATACTGTCACGTGTACAAAATTACAATACCTTTTCCACCAGAAAGGCTAAAATGAAAAAGAGAGACAATATCAAGCATCAGTAAGGATGGCCAAAACTGGGACTCTTACATACTGCTGGTGAGAAGGGAAATTGTTAACAACTACTTTGGAAAACTGGAAGTGGCTACTGGAAGTAGCTAAGGCTACATATCCTATGTCACAGGAATTCTGCTTCTAAGAACCATCCAACAGATCTGTGTACCTATGTCCATGAAAAGACATACATAAGAATGTTCATAGCAACACTGTTCACATTAGCTGCAAATTTGAAACAACCCAAATATCCGTCTAAAGTAGAATAAGTTGTAATACATTCATACATTGGAATATTGTTTTTTGTTCTGTTTTTGAGACAGATTCTTGCTCTGTTGCCAGGCGCCATGTCGGAGTGCAGTGGCGTGATCTTGGCTCACTGCAACATCCGCCTCCCAGGTTCAAGCAATTCTCTTGCCTCAGCCTCCTGAGCTAGCTGGGAGTATAGGTGCACGCCACCATGCCAGCTAATTTTTGTATTTTAGTAGAGATTGGGTTTCACCAATGTTGGCCAGGATGGTCTCAATCTCTTGACCTTGTGATCTGCCCACCTCAGTCTCCCAAAGTCCTGGGATTACAGGCATGAGCCACTGTGACTGGCCTGGAATACTGTTATACAGCATTAAGCGTAGAAAAAATTATATCTATATCCAACAATATGAAAGATGCTCAGACGGACAATGTTGAATAAAGGGAGCCAAATACAAAAGAATATACGTATGAATCCATTTATTTTAAGTTTGAAAAAAGGCAAAACTAGTCTATAATGTTAACAAGTCTGGACAGCTGGGCTGAGATTATAGCATCTTAAAGTGGATACAGGAAGGCTTCTGGGGTCCTGGTAACGTAAGTTTATCGGTTAGGATACTGTTTACAAGGATGTGTTCCCTTTGTGAAATTCATTGAGCCACACAGTTATGTTTTGTGCACTTTTCTGTATGCATGTTGGACTTCAATAAAAAGTTTTAAAAATTACCAAATTGTTCAGATTATCATCATCCAGCTTTTCCTTTGGCAACTCTTGCTTTTAACTGTAGTGACAGCATTTATGTCTGATGCTTTTTTAGAGACTCTCCCATGTAAATGGAACTACTTACATACTCTTTCCCTGTCTTACATAATTTGGCTTCTTGCTTGCATCAAAGAACCACTTTGAAAGCCAAAAATTTAATAACTTTCAGCTTTGGGAAAAGTTTAAGAGAATAGCTGAATTAAATAGAGGGAATTTGAGAGAAAATTAGCTTTCCCCAGCATGATGCAGACTACAAAAAGAACTAGGCAGAGACCATGATGAGGAAACCAGACATTCTTTCCTATTCCATTTAGAATTATGAGTGAGAATCACCCAGGTTTCTGCAGCAAAAGTAGAGTAGAACATTCATCTAATAGGGCAACCTCCTGAAAGTTACTGATGTTATTTAATAGTGTCTTTGTCAAAACACAGTAACCTAGGTCAAAGGCTGAGGCCTGAGACAAGGCTGAGAAAAGGGAAGTCACAGGGTATCAGTGAAAATATATTTGCTGGAAATGATGCAAGGCTCAAAGTGGGTACACTAAGCTTTCTGGCTAGGAATTATCCACTGACCACCTCATCAGATAATACACAGGGAATGAGATGCATTTTGGTGAATCAGGGAATTTCTTTGTTTTGCTGAAATTTTGTGATAATCTCTTCATATTCTCTTTCACTCTTAGTAATTTTAAATAACTTTAAAATGCAAAGATGGCCATCATTATATCTGATAACCTGGTAGAAAAGGCAGGGTACAGGACAACTAAGGAATATTTCCAGACAACTGGCTATGACTTCTTACTGTGTTTTCCTAAATGGCCAGAGGGATAGGGATGGAGGATATTTGTACCCCTCATATAATGTCATCATTCCTATAAACATGGTATGCTTTCATCATTTAGTTAGAAGTAACTTCTCATAACAAATATAAGTTGTACTTACTTCACAGAGTTGTAGTGAAAATTACTTGATATCTGTAACTTAGCATTCAATAAATATTAGTTGCTATTATTAGTAGTAGTAGACACAGTAATATCTCTCCCTAGCTAGTAACAAGATGTAGTGATAGGTCAGTTACAGTTATTCTTATCTAATATTGCATTAATAGCGAGTATTCCTTATCCATTAGAAATGGAGATATGAAACTGGTCTAATCAATTTAGAACTCTTTCAGGATGGGGGAAGGAGAATGGAATTATCTTGCTAGTACCTGAGAGCCCTGGTATTCAGGTCTACAGCTATCCTGATGAAATGGTTTTAAATCCTTCAGTACCACATTGAAGACTGGATCTACGTGGTGGTGTCTGAGAGAAGCTGACAACTGGTCCCTTTGGATGCAAACAGCATTACAAAAACAAAACACAAGATCTATAAATGGAGAGGCTTGTATAAGGTTTTTCAAGCACTTACAAAGTGGAAATATTATTAAAACTTCTTTGTTTTAGAGGAGTTTCACAGAAAAATGAATTCTAGTACAATCCTGAGGGTTCTTTGCCTAACTTAGGAATAATAAATAGGAAGAAAAGGAATTGGATTTCTAAGTATCAGTATCGCACAACTTAGTGGCATTAGATAAACTGAATTTAAAAAAAAGATATTAGTGTTGATATTACAATTTTTTAAAAACTTTCATTTCTTATATTATAAAGTTTAAATGAACTTTTAAATTCATTCTAAGGCTTCTGATCTGTCTTCTTTAGAATACTACAGTTTAAAATGATTCTAGCAGCTTCTAAACAAAAACAGATCACCCATCAAATCCGAAATCCCATATGAAATACTTTGCCTGATATAGGAGAGAATTCTTTTGAGAAATGACATGTCTGTGTCTAAATAAAGGATTATATAAATTTCTGTGTTGGTTAGTTTTAATAATAGCACTAACGATAATATTAAGCTTTCTCTGAAAATCTTATGAAAAGATTGAAATATCCTTTTGACTTTTTGATAAATGATGACTGTAGTAATCACTGAATATAAATTTTCATATAAACACAATTCCAACTTGTGTATCGACATTGTACTGTTTGTCAAGTCTTAATTCTTCTTTTTATAAGGCACTGTCTTTACAAAGAAAGTAATTCAAATTAACCAACCATGTCCTCCAAATAGAAATGATACTAAGCATTGATTTAAATAAAAGCACTTAAAAATAGCATTAATTCTTACCAACTCCAGAGGTTATTGATTCTGCATCAATGTCACTAGCTCTTTTTCTTGCCACTTCAGCTAGTGCCAATTCACCTTTATCTAGTGCAAGGTAATGAATATCCTGAGGAAATAAAGCAAAATAAAAAGTTGATCCAAAATGAATCTTGCTCAAGTTACAAAGAAGATTTTCAAAGAAACTTATTGTTCAGATTACAAAATAGAAACAGTTTATAAATATTCTTTTCTATATTTTAAGATTCTTAGTTTTCTAGTATAAGCAAATTTTCCTGAATTGGAGATCACAGCTATAACTAAAGGCAAATATTTAAATAAATTATTTTAAGCTGTGAGGGAAAATACAAGTTTTTAATAAAGTGACATACTCAGTTTTGTCAGGGAATAAAAATGTTAATTGTTATTTTTCTTTGGTAAGACATTAATATGTGAGAGTTTGTCTTCAAATTTTAATTGTACATCATGCTAAGTACAATACAAAGGATACTAAACAGATGTGTTGCTGTGCCTGGCATGTATTTGTTATAATATTATTGGTATTTTGAACTCACTTAAATAATTAGTACCTACTATGTGCTGGGCACTGATTTGGAGTATGGCCATCAATTATAATACCGTATCTCAAATGCCTATGTGCCCAGTGGGGAGACAGACCACTGTAAACCAGTAGTTAATTATGTAAAAGTTTGATATATTTTACAGCACATATTTGCAGAGTGCTGTGGAGCCAAAGAGGAACTGATATCTGATCGGAGTCTCCAAGGGTGAGTAAGAAGAATTACTCTAAGAGGGGGAAAATGGAGAAAATGTGAGTGACAGTGAATGAATGACATCTGGTGCAGATATGCAGAGAAGCTTGAGAAAACACAACTCTCTCAGGCAATGGCAGATCTTTCGCTATGGAAAGAGGGTTGGATGTGTGGGAGAAAGTAGTGAAAAGTAATACTGAACAAGTAAGTAGAGCCACTAAAAAGGATTTAGAACTCTTTTTGGTACACAGATCAATTGGTGGAATGAAAATTTTATTGAAATAAAAATGGGAAAAGAATATGAAAAACCAGTTTACAGTGAAGAAATAAACATAAATGGCTTATAATCATTAAAAGATATGTGACCTTATGCAAATAAATGTAAGCTGAAAAATGTAATTTCAAATTGGATAAATCTTTAAAAGTAAATAATAATTACAGGTTGCAAAGTTTGGGGAAAAGAGGCATGTAACATTTAAGTTACTGGGAATATAATTGTTTAAGACTTTATAATGCAAGGGTCAGTAAGCTATGGGTCAAATCTAGCCTGCTTATTAGATAGTCCTCAAGTTAAAAATGGTTTTTACTTTTTTAATGGTTGAAAAAACTGTGCTCAGTCACTGCTATTGAACTCTGAGTGGCTTTGAAATTAGCTTTTGCTGCAGATTTGAAAAGGTTTCAGGCTAAAGTTACAAAGTAAAACAGTGCTTATATGTGAAACTTATATGTGAAACATACTGTGAAAAAGTCATTTTATCGAGAACATTGTTTGAATTGCAAGTAATGTCAGGCTGCATTACATACTTCCTGCACTGTCAAAAGTTATATATATATATATATATATATATATATATATGGTGATATCTCCATTCCTACACAAATTCCCAGCAATATATTTTCTGATTTCAAACTACAGCAGTGTTTTTCAGACCTTGATGCAAGTGGAAAGGAAATTTACATATTCCAAAATCCATTTAACTGTGCAATTGAGGAACTTTAATTGGAAGTGATTTGCAATGTAATGACATGCTAAAAGGCATTCTAGCCTTTTAGCTAATAGAATTCTAAAAATGCCTGCCAGTCTGTGAATATAATCAATTAAAAGCATATACTCATGGACTGATATCAATATTTGGCAATACTTATCTACGTGGAAAGACATTTTCAAAGGTGAAATATGTAAAATCTCATTGTAGATCAGCATTAACAGATGAATGTTAGCTGAAGATTTTGATGATAGGAACACCAGCTTTCAAACCCAACTAAGTGAAATGTTACCTCCTCTGAAAAGGATTCCATCCTTCACATATGTACAGCTGTATCACAAAAATTATACTCTTCTAATTTCATCAATAAAAATTTATGGAAATTCATTTTCTATCTTGTTATATAAGTACCTACATAATAACTTTACTTTTGCCTCTTGGCCCACAAAGCTCTAATATTTGCTATCTGGCACTTTGTAGAAAAAGTTTGCTGGCCCTGTATTTTAACAATATTATCATAATTTAAAATGTACTTTTGGTAAATCTTTCTAAGGAAATGATGGACAGTGTCCAAGATTGGTAATTAAAGCATTGTTTATAACAGTGAAAAATTGGAAACAACTTAAACGTACAATCAAAATAATCATGTGGTTTTTACTTTTTAGTCCAAGAATAGCATGTTACTTTCATAAGAGAACCTTACAGTCAGAGAAGAATTTGGTACGTTGAAAATATATACTTTTTTCAACTTATTTAAGATTTTTGCATCTATTCTTTTAAGAATAGTCTGTGACTTTGTTTACTTGGACTGCCCTTGACTGGTATCAAGATTACACTGGCCTTACAACATGAGTTAGGTAGCTTTCCCTATTTTCTGTTCCTTGACAAAATTTGTATTTGATTCATTATTGAAAGCAAAGGACATGCAATACATTTAAGAGGCAAAGGACATGCAATACATTATTGAAAGCAAAGGATATGCAATGCACTTGAGAAGACCATTACTAAAGAACATAAATGACCATCTGCTTAAAATACAGACATACACATGCTTATATGTAGGAAGACTACACATGTTTAAAGATTTCGTTTTGACCCAGAATATTCTGTAAAATTCAGTGGAGTTCTAATCAAAATCCCCTCAACTTGCTAAGTTGATCTTAAAATTAATATGTCAAAATAGATGGTCAAGAATATCTAAAACTTATTCTAGTTAATTTTAAAACTATAGAACATTGATATACAGCCATATAAACCAAAGAAAAGAAGCATACCCATATATAGATCATTCTGTTTGTGAGTTACCATTATAAGTACTTTATGTTTAGAAGTGTTATAAGTGTGGGCCATAAGATCTGTGGTCAACAAATTATTTCTGGAACATTTTCTCCCTCTCGTTTTCATATTATTCCTTAATTCTCTAATTTCTCGCCTGTATTTTTAAAAATAGTTCTAGGGAATTGTGGTCATCTATTTGAAGAGGGCAAATTAAAACATAAAGATAAAAGAGATTGTGTCTTTGTTGCTCAGGCTAGATTCAAACTCCTGGGCTCAAGTGAACCTTCTGTTTCAGCCTCTTGAGTAGGTGGGACTACAGGTGCTAACTAAAAGGGCAAACCTTAATAGTTCTTAAATTCATATTATGTCTCTACCATGAAAGTCTTAATTTCATAATCTGTTTGGAAACATACTATGCAGTCCATTTATTTGCTGATTCACTTGTGGGCCTCCTCATGATTCATATATTTGAATGCGGACTTCAGCAAAATGGATTCAAGAGTATATTTCCATAATTCTATGCCCCTCAGTCTGACAGAGTTAATTAAGGTTTAGGATCTGGTGAAAGACATATCTAGTGTCTATATCACCTCTCAAGTGGCTATCTTCTGGCTTCATTTTAAAAATAATTTTTAATAGATTTAGACTGGGAATTTAGTTTAAATGTTGAATTTACACAATTAAGTGCTATGATATGAATGTCCCACCAAAACATGTTGAAAATTAATTGCCAATGTAATGGTATTGGAAGCTGGGGCCCTAAAGAAAGGATTAGGTCATCAGAGCTCTCCTATGATGAATAAATTAATGTTGTTATCACAGGAGTGGGTTAGCTATCAAAAGAAAGGGTTTGTTGTAAAAGTGAATTTGGCCCAATTTCCTTTCTCTGTTTCACATGCTTACATCTGCCTTCCACCCTTCACCATGGAATCACCCTTACCAGATGCCAGCACCATGCTCTTGGGCTTTCCAGCCTCTAAAACTGTTAGGTGAATAAATCTGTTTTCTTTATAAATTGCCCAGTCTGTGGTACGCTGCTATAGCAGCAGAAAGTGGATTAAGACAACAAATATCTGGGAAATGGTCACAGTCTAAATGAATAAAAAAAATAAAACCCACTTGGTTGTGTATTTCATTTTTATGTCTTTTACCTGATTAGGCTACCACATACAGGAATAATGAACATGCAGCAAAGCTCGTTTAGACTAACTAATGCTAAGGTACTGTTAAGTCTAAATATACTGAAGAAATTACAAGCAAGTGGCTACCACCAGGGTAGTCATAGTCATTGTAACATTAGATTTAATCAACAGATATTAGCTAATCAAAAATCATTCAGTAAATAACTGTGGGATGTTTACTATGTACCAGATACACAGATGAAGTTTCCATGAAGCTAATGAAGGTTCATTACCTCTTAACTGTAGAAGTCCTTTCTGGAATCTAATTTTGTACCTGAAAATTTAAGTTCTTTTTCTTAAAATATATTCCTCAAATTATATCAGCTTCAGGCCCTATGAAACATGGATCTACCCCTGGCCAGATGCCTAGCTATCATGGTTCTAACAGTCATGGACTATGTTATTATACGGTTAGTTGTTTAGAATCATGTGTCTGGAAGACTCAAGTATATGCTATGTACAAGAGACTCACTTCATCTCTGAGGACAGACTAAAAGTGAATGGATGGAAAAAGATACAACATTCAAATAGAAACTGAAAGATTGGAGATAGCTATACTTCCATCAGACAAACAAGACATACTTTTAGTGAACAGCTATAAAAAGAGAAAAAGAAGATCATTTTATAGCAATAAAGGGTTCCGTTCATCAAGAAGTTATAAAATTGTAAATGTATTTGCACTAAACATTGGAGCACATAAATACGTGATGCAAATATTAATAAATTTGAAGGGAGAGAGAGACTGCAATATAATAATAGTAGTAGACTTCATTATCCCCACTTTCAACAATGGATCATCTAAACAGAAAAATCAATAAAGAGACATCAATTTAAACCACAATTTTAAAAAATGGACCTAACAGATATTTTATAGCATCAGCATCTAACAGAAACAGGAAATCAATTCTTTTCCAGTGTACATTCTTCAGAACATATTATATGTTGGGCCAAAAAACAAGTCTTAAATTTAGGAAGACTGATATCATATTGAGTATCTTTTCTGACCACAGTGGCACGAAACTATAAATAATAAGAACAATCTTGGGAAACTCACAAGTATGTAGAAATGAAGCATCTTTCTGAACAACCAGTTGGCCAAAGATGAAATTTAAAAATACATTGTGACAAACAAAATGGAAACACAATGTACCAAAACTTCTGAGATATAGCAAAAGTAGTCCTAAGACAGTGTTTAGTAAAAAATGCCTACTTCAGAAAAGAGTATCTCAAATAAACAATCTAACATTACACCTCAAGGAACTAGAAAAACAAGAATAAGCTCAAACTTGGAAGAAAATAATAAAGAGAAAAAAGACACAAAATAGATAGTAGAAAAATAATAGAAAAGATCAAGAAAACTAAAAGTTGGTTTTTGAAAAGATAAAAAAAACTGACTAACCTTTAGGTAGACTAACAAAGAAAAAAGAGATGTGATTCAAACAAAATCAGAAATGAAAGAGGAGACATTATAACTGCATACCACAGAAATACAAAGAATCAAAATATACTACTGTGAACAACTATATGCCAACAACTTGGATAACCTAGAAGAAATGAATGAGCTCAGAGAAACATGCAATGGACTAAGGATAAATCAGGAAAGAAAGAAACAGAAACTCTGAACAGACCAATAATGAGTAAGGAGACTGAATAAATAATCAAAAATCTCCCCAAAAAGAAAAACCCTGGATCTGATGGTTTCACTGCTGAATTATACCAAACACTGAAAGAAAAAGTAAAACCAATCCTTCTCAAGGCCTTCCAGAAAATTAAAGAGGACGGAATACTTCCAAACTCACAATGAGGCATTACCCTGATAACAAAGCCAGGCAAATAGACTACAATAAAAGAAAATTACAGGCCAATATCCCTGATGAACATAGATGAAAAAATCTTAAACAAAATACTACCAAACCAAATTCAATGGCACATTAAAAAAGATCATTCACCATGATGAAGTGGTATTTATCCCAGAAGTGCAAGTATGGTTCAACATATATAACTCAGTAAGCGTGATACACTGTGTTAACAAGATGAAGGACAAAAACTGCATGATAATCTCAATAGATACAGAAAAAGCATCTGACAAAATTCAATATCTGGTCATGATAAAAACTCAAAAATATGGAAGGAATATACCTCAACACAAAAAGGGCCATATATGATAAGCCCACAGTTAACATCATACTCATTTGTGAAAAGTTGAAACCTTTTCCTCTGTGATCAGGAATAAGACAAGGATACCTACTCATCACTTTTCTATTCAACACAATACTGGTAATCCTAGCCAGTGCAATTATACAAGGAAAAGAAGCCCAAAGTATCCTTACAGGAAAGGGAGATACAAAATTCTGTGTGCTGATGGCATGATCTTACATACAGAAAAACAAAAATATTTTAGAACTGATAAACAAATTTGCAGGTTGCAAAAGCAACATACAATTGATTTTGCAGCTTACAAAATCAGTAAAGTTACAGGTTATAAAATCACCATATAAAAATAAGTACTCTTTCAATATACTAACAATGAATTATCCAAAAAAGGATAATTCCATTTCTACTAGCATCAAAAAAGAAAATATATAGAAGCAAATTTAACTAAATAGATGAAAAGCCTAAACACTGAAAACTATAAAACGTAGATGAAAGAAATTAAAGAAGACACAAATAAATGGAAAGATACTGGCTGGGCACGGTGGCTAACGCCTGTAATCTCAGCACTGAGGTGGATGGATCACGAGGTCAGGAGTTCAAGACCAGCTTGGGCAACATGTGAAACTCTGTTTCTATTAAAAATACAAAAATTAGGTGGGTACGGTGGCAGGCGCCTGTAATCCCAGCTACTCAGGAGGCTGAGGCAGGAGCATCACTTGAACCCGGGGTAGGGGTGGGGGGGGGATGGAGGTTGTAATGAGCTGAAACTGTCACTGCACTTCACCCTGGGTGACAGAGTGAGATTCCTTCTCAAAAATAAATAAAAATAGAAAGATAAACCATATTCATGGATTAGTAGAAACAATATTGTTAAAATGTTCATACTACCCAAAGTAATTTACTAATTGAATGCAATTTCTATCAAAATTCCAATGTCATTTTTTTTTTTTTAAGCAAAATAGAGAAAACAGTCCTAAAGTTAATATGGAACCAGATAATGTCCTAGAGAGCCAACAATCTTGGGCAAAAGAAACAAAGCTGAAGGCAACACAATAACTTCAAAATATATTATAAAACTACTGAAAAAAAGAGCGTGGTACTGCCATAAAAACAGGCACACTGAACAATGGTACAAGATAAAAGCCCAAATATAAATCCAAGTATTTACAGTCAACTGATTTTCAACCAAGCGGCCAAGAACATGCAAAGGGGAAACAACAATTTATTGTCCTTTCAAATTTACTTAATAAATGATGTTGGCAAAACTGGATATCCATGTGCAGAATAATAAAATTGGACCCTTACATCAAACCATATATAAAAATAAACTCAAAATGGATAAAAGATAATATGTTAACCACAAGACCTGAAACTTTTGGAGGGAAAAGCTCCTTGACATTTGCCTAGGCAATGATTTCTTGGCTAGGACTCCAAAAACACAGGCAGCAAAAGCAAAAATAGAGAAACGAGACTGCAATGAATGAAACAGATTATGGACAGCAAAAGAAAGAAGTAACAGCGAAGAGTTAAACCATGTGTTAGGAGAAAACATTGACAAACCATACATCTGATAAGGGGCGAATACCCAAAATATATAGGGAATTAAAACAACAATAAGAAAACTCAATCAAAAGCTGGTAAAAGTATCTGAGCAGACATTCCTCAAAATAAGAGAGATGGATGCCAAGTGGATATATGAAAAATGATAGGCATCTCTAATCACCAAGGAAACGCAAATTGAAAACACAACGAGATATCGCCTCATGCCTGTTAGAAAAGGTAATAATGTCAAAAAAAAAAAAAAAGTGTTGGTGAGGATATGAGGAGAAGGGAACCTGTGTATACTGCTGCTGGGAATGCAAATTAGTACAGCCATTTTGGAAAACAGTATGGAGGTTTCTTAAAAAACTAAAAATACCATATGATCTAGCAATCCTGCTTCTGGGTATATATCCAAAAAAATTGAAATTTATATGTCAAGCAGACATTGGTACTCCCATATTTATTTTAAGATTTTTCATAATAACCAAGTTATGGAAGCAACCTAAGTGTCCATCAATGGATAAATGGATAAAGGCAATATGGTATATCTACACAACGAGATATACAGCCTTTAAAAAAAAGAATTTTTTTTCATTTGTGACAATATGGATAGAACTAGAGGACATTATGCTATGTGAAAGAGGCCAGGTACAGAAAGACAGATACTCTATCATCTTACTTGTTATATATGGAATTAAAAAAAAAATTGATTTTATAGAAACAAGGTGATGACAGAGGCTGGAGGTGATGGTCGTGGGGAAAAGGAAGATGCCGATCAAAATATACAAAGTTTCAATTAGACTATAGGAATAAGTTTAGTAGTCTTTAACACTAAATGATGACCACAGTTAATAAGACCACTCTGGCCTGGTCTTATTAACATTTGAAATACACAATACATTGTATATTGTATAATATAGTATAATGTACAATGTATTGTATATTTCAAAATATTTGTTATTTTTTATTTCATTTTATAAGACAGGATCTCATTCTGTCACCCAGGCTAGAGTACAGTGCCACGACCATGGCTCACTGCAACCTCGAACTCCAGGGCTCAGGTGATCCTCCCATCTCAGCCTCCCAAGTAGTTGGGACTAGAAGCACATGACACTCCACTTGGCTAGCTTTTTTTAAATTTTGTTTTAGCTTTTTGTAGAGACAAATTTGCCATGTTGCTAAGGCTGCTTTCAAACTCCTGGGCTCAAGAAGTGCTGGGATTAAAGGTGTAAATCACTGCTCCTGGCCTTCAAAATAGTTTTAACATTATGATCACAAAAAATAAATTGGTAAGGTAACAATATGTTAATTAGCTCAAGGGAATCTTTCTGCAATGTGTACATAGATCAAAACATCGCATTGTACCCCATAAATATACACACATCACTTTGTACCGCATAAATGTACACAACTGTATCTGCCAATGAAAATTATAAAAGAATAATGCATCTTGGAAAGTCACAATAAAACACTGTAAGATGTATAGTCTTTTATTTTTTTTCTGTTGGTCCCTTTTTGGAATTACCATATCAAATTAAAATATCGTTTCACAAGTCTAAATGGACAATATACACAATAGATTTGAAAAATGTCATACTGACAATTTTCAACTTTTACTTCAAACCAACCAGTGTTACTTAGTTGATAGATGGTTAACTTATAAAAGTGTTACTAACTTGGAATCAAGTATTCAGAAAATATTCAGAAGAATGAATACCACTGAGTGTCTGTCATTCTCAATGACAATTTTATAATTTATCATTTGCCAATTTGACTTATATTAGCATCATCATTTAGCACTATTAAATGAAATTGGCTTCCACTCAACAAAAGATGACAAACTGACAGTATTTGGACATGATCCAGATTTCAAAATTTACACATATTCTGTCTATACATCTAAGATCTAAAATAAAAAACTTACTGCTCCTTGGACTTCATTACCTTTCACAGAAGACTTTTGAGTGTGCTACCAGAATGAATATGCAAGTTTATAGCAAAAAGTATTTAAAGCAAAAAAAATCTTGAATGGAGTTTCATCTTGAATCATACTTTGGATCAGTTATTGACAGATAATTATAAGTAATGTAACATATTTATGTTGTTATAACCTTTTCTAATTTGTGTAATGCTCCTAGGATTGATAGGTTTCTATCAGATATGGAAGCATTAACAAAGACATTGGAACAGCTTATACATATTTACGATTACCGTGTTCTTGTCCTGGATGATGTTTTGATTAGTTCAAATCAATTGATAATTGAAAAATTTTATTCATATGCCACAGCTTTACAGGTTTAAACCTTGTTCAGAGTTGCCTTCAACACATTCAAATTCATGCTATTTCACTTAAACATAAATGTGTAAAATATTGATACAATCCTCTTTTTGTTTATTTTAAATAACATTTCCCTGTGGACAAATCTAATCAATAAGCAGCTTTAAAAATTGGGGAAAAATATTGTTTCTAATACCATGTTTATATTTTAGAATTATCGTATTTTGTAGCTTTGAGGAGAATTAATGTAATTTTCAAAATAAGGAAGTATGTTAAATAACATCTCACAGTTACATTAATAGAAATAAAAATTTAGTAATCAATTCTTCCTATCCATATAAATGTTCCACAGTCTTTCTTATATTAGGTAAGAACAATGAATCATCACTTTAAAAGAAAATATATGGAAAGAATCTATATTTTATTTTACCAAATTAAGAATTTACTTGGCTTGTCATATATTGTCATATTAGAATAAGTTTATAGGAATTACATGTTTTTGAAGGTTTTGTAGAACTCATGAATAAAACCAAGTGCTTCCTTTCAGGAGTTCTATTTTTGACCACTGTTTGAATTTTCTCTCTGAGGTTACCAGACTATTTAATTATATTTTATTTCTTATATCGATTTTAGCTATTTATATTTTTCTGGAAATTATTCATGGTTGGGAGGAGGCTTGCAAGATGGCTAACTAGAGGCACCAGCACTCACCTCCTCCACAAAGAAGGACCAGAATATCAAGTAGATAATCACATGTTGAATACAGCATTTAAGAGGGAACACTAGAATTCAGAGAGAAGTGACAGGGAACTTCTGAGACACAGAAGGAGAGGGAAGAAAAGTTGCCAGCCAGCCACGATTGGCACAGAGCCCAGACAAAACTCGACAATGCAGGGAAAAGGTAAGTGAGAGGTCTATAACAGTCTATTCTCCCAGGATGGACTCCTGCAGTCCTAGCTACAGGAGAGAGTCTCAGTCCTTGTGGACCTTGAGACTACTATAGGGACTGCTTGCAGTCCATGCAGTGGCACTGTTTCACACAGGTAGTATGCACTGCATCCCACATCCTCCAAGACTCAAACAGCTGTAGCATGACATCACTTGAGAGCCAAGGCACAACAAATGATATCCTTCCCTGGGGCACAACAGCCCCTGAATGTCCACATCACTGGAGACCTGCTGACATTTCCCCCCACATCAGCCCAGAAGGCTGTAGTACTATGGCACCAGCTAGACTCAGTGGTATGCTGAGGTATGCAGCACTCTAGTTCACCTACTGTCCTGCACCTGGGAAATGGGCAGTGATGTGCACTAGGGAGGCTGCTTCTGAGACAAAGGAAGCCAGAGCCAAAGTGTGCTCACTGGAGCCTGAGAGCCAACTTCCTGGGTCCACCGTGACTGACAGCAGCCCTTCCTTGCTTCCAGCAACAAAGCCAATGAGCACCTGCACATACCTTTGAGGTGCCCAGAGACCAGCCAACCTAGGCACCATCCTAAGATCTAAGGACAGGCCCACCGTACCCACTGTTGCATGAGTGCACTGTCCAGAGCCCTGAGAATTGATCTGCTTGTCTGCCATAGCCTGCAGTTGAATGAAACATTAAGGAGCTTCAGGAGAGGCCTATCTGGCCACCACTATTAGTGCCCACATATACCACTGAGGGGTCTGAGAATAGGTCTTCCCTGGTCACTGGCATCTGAGTACACTATGTGGGGTCCCAGGGATTGACCCATCCTATCACTGTCACTGGTGCCTACATGCATCGTTCCGGTGGTGGGGAGGCAGGGGCTTGAAAACAGGCCTGCCCACCACACTGTCAGTGACTGTGTGTACCATAAAGAAACCTGAAGATAGGTCTACTTTGCCCACTGCTTCCACTGGCCAAGCACACCATTTGGAGACTTAGGGATCAACCCATCCGATCCACCAACACTTGCACATGCCTTTTGAGAGCATGACATTAGGCCCATCCAGACTTCTGCCACAACTCCTGCCAACATTAACCTACATGTGCCACCTGGGAGATAGGGAGCAGCCTCGCACAGACTGCTAAAACGACTGGTGCCAGCATGTATTGCATAGGGGCCTGTAGGTTGTCTCAACACTGTTACTGTCACTGCTAACATCATACATGCTGCCCAAGAGCCCAAGGATCTACCCACCCACCCAACCACTGCCACTGCTGGTCCCTGAACAAGCAACCTGGAGGTCCAAGGGTCAGCCTGCATGGACTTACCTCTAGTACCTGCATATGTCACCTGGGGGTCCAAGAACTAGTGCATATCCAGCCCACCACCACCACCACCATTGCTGCCTGAGGACCAGCCCTCCTAACATTCCTATCTTCACCAAAGCCTCGCTATAGCTTTCACTAACAACTACACCCCAAGCAACTGAGGAATTAACAGATGCCACTAATGCTGATGACAGCCAATGAAATCATATGATGACTACTTGAGTGTGCCCAACCAGAATCAAAGCCAAATCAACCTACCCAACCAACACTGTAGATACATCTTTAGGAAGATGTCTTACCCCATTAAAAGCCAACTTATAAAACTGGAAGAAGCAACTGTGACACCAGATAAGCAAATATCAATATAAAAATATCAATATAAAGACATAAGAAATGTGAAAAGGCAAGGAAACATGACATGACCAAAAGAACATAATAATTCTCCAGCAACAGATTCCACTGAAAAAGAAATCTGTAAAATGCCTGAGAAATGATTCAAAATAATAATAATATTAAATAAGCTAAGTGGGATACAGATAAAAATTTTAAAACAATCAATCAGAAAACAATGATCTGAATGAGAAATTCAACAGAGTTATCATTAAAAAAATTCTGAAACTGAAGAAATTAGTGAATGAAATAAAAAATACAACTGAAGATTTAAACAACAGATTAGAACAAATACAAGATATAATCTAAGAACTGAAAGACAGGTTCTGACACCATATATCTACCAAATATTTGAATTTTCAGAGTTCCAGAAGGAGACAATATGGGCAAAGATATGGAAAACATACTTAACAAAAAAATAGCTGAATACTTCCCAAATCTTACGAGAGAAAAAGACATTCAGATACAAGAATATCAAAAGATTCCTAAATAAACATAACCCAAAAAGGTTTTCAGACCACGTCACTGTCAAGAGTCAAAGAAAGACAGAATTCTAAAAAGAGGAGGAGAAAAGTGTCAAGTCACATGTAAGGAAATCTAACACTAACACTAACATTGGATTTTCTCTCTTTACAAGACAGGAGAGAATAGGATGATATATTCAAACTGCAGAAAGAAAAATGTAAGACAAAAGTACTGTACCCAGAAAAGCTTTTTTTTCAAATATGAAGGAAAAATAAAGAAATAAAGTGTTTCCCAGATAAGCAAAAACTAAAGGAATTTATCACCACTAGATTGGTCCTATGAGAAATATTTAAGGAAGTCCTAGATCTGAAAGCAAAAGGATAGTATCTATTATATGAAAACACATGAAAGTATAAAACCCACTGGTAGAGCAGACACATAATGAGAAAGAGAAAGGAGTCAAATGTTACTACTAAAGAAACTCAACAAACTACAATGATAAAAAGTAAGACAGGAAGAATAAAGGCCATAAAAAACAAAAATAAAACATTTAATGAAAAAACAGAAATAAGTCCTCATCTAACAATAACAAACTTGAATGTAAATGGATTACATTTCCCATTTAAAAGATATAGACAGGCTTTTCAGGCAGGGCTTCCTCCCTGAGCTGAGCCATTACCACCCCATAGGAAAACTGCAGTTCAGATGAGCCACATTCCAGACACCCAGGAGCCACACATGGCCAACGGCTGCCACACTGAAGTGCAGCTCTGATGTCAGTGTTACTTCCACAAAGATGGCTGAATAGGAACAGTTCTGGAGCACAGTTCCCAGTAAGAAGACACAGAAGGTGAGTGATCTCTGCATTTCCAACCGAGGAGAGCTTGGCTGACATCTGGTGCGTACCCTTCTGGGATGAAGGTACCAGAGGAAAGATAAGGCAGCAATCCTCGCTGCTCCACAGCCCCCAACAGTGTTTCCCAGCCAAGCAATGTCTGGAGGGGACCTCCAACAGTCCTACAGCAGAGGGGCCTGACTGCTAGAAGAAAAACTAAAAAAGAAAACTTCAGGCAAATATCCATGATGAATACTGATGCAAAAATAATCAACAAAATACTGGCAAACCAAATCCAACAGCACATCAGAAAGCTTATCCATCATGATCAAGTATGCTTCATCTCGGGGCTGCAAGGCTGGTTCAACATATACAAATCTATAAACGTAATCCATCAAATAGAACCAAAGACAAAAAACACACGATTTTCTCAATAGATGCAGAGAAGGCTTTCGACAACTTTCAACAGCCCTTTATGCTAAAAACTCTCAATAAACTAGGTATCAATGGAACATATCTCAAAATAACAACAGCTATTTGTGACAAACCCACAGCCAATATCATACTGAACACGCAAAAATGAAGCATGCCCTTTGAAAACTGGCACTAGACAAGGATGCCCTCTCTCGCCACTCCTATTCAATACAGTATTGGAAGTTCTAGCCAGACCAATCAGGCAAGAAAAAGAAATACAGGTATTCAATTAGGAAAAGAGGAAGTCAGAGTGTCTCTATTTGCAGATGACATGACTGTATATTTAGAAGACCCCATTGTCTCAGCCAAAAATCTCCTGAAACCAATAAGCAACTTCAGCAAAGTCTCAGGATACAAATTCATTGTGCAGAAACCACAAGCCTTCCTATACACCAGTAATAGACAGAGAGCCAAATCATGAGCGAACTCCCATTCACAACTGCTACCAGAGAATAAAATACCTAGGAACACAACTAACAAAGGATGTAAAGGACCTCTTCAAGGAGGACTACAAACCACTGCTCCAGGAAATAAGAGAGGACACAAACAGATGGAAAAACATTCCATGATCATGGTAAGAAAGAATCAATATCATGAAAATGGCCAAACTGCCCAAAGTAATTCATAGATTCAATGCTATCCCCATCAAGCTACCATTGACCTTCTTCACAGAAATGGAAAAAACTACTTTAAATTTTATATGAAACCA
This sequence comes from Cebus imitator, assembly GCF_001604975.1. NCBI lineage: Eukaryota > Metazoa > Chordata > Mammalia > Primates > Cebidae > Cebus > Cebus imitator. The sequence goes on along the minus strand of NW_016107338.1, from coordinate 10,357,378 downwards.
AAAAAGAGCCCCCATAGCCAAGACAATCCTAAGCAAAAAGAGCAAAGCTGGAGGCATCACGCTACCTGACTTCAAACTATACTACAAGGCTACAGTAATCAAAACAACATGGTACTGGTATCAAAACAGACATACAGACCAATGAAACAGAACAGAGGCCTGGAAGAAATGTCACACATCTACAACCATCTGATCTTTGACAAACCTGACAAAAACAAGCAATTGGGAAAGGATTTACTGTTTAATAAATGGTGTTGGAAAAACTGGGTAGTCATGTGCAGAAAGCTGAAACTGGACTCCTTCCTTACACTTTATACAAAAATTAACTCCAGATGGATTAAAGATTTAAACATAAGAACCATCACCATAAAAACCCTAGAAGAAAATCTAGGCAAAACCATTGATGACATAGGCATAGGCAAGGACTTCATGACTGAAACACCAAAAGCAATGGCAACAAAAGCCAAAATAGACAAATGGGATCTAATTAAACTTAAGAGTTTCTGCATAACAAAAGAAACAATCAACAGAATGAACTGGCAACCAACAGAATGGGAAAAATTTTTTGCAATCTACCCGTCTGACAAAGGGCTAATATTCAGAATCTACAAAGAACTAAAGCACATTTAAAAGAAAAAAAAAAACCCATTCTAAAGTGGGCGAATGATATGAACAAATGTCTTCTCAAAAGAAGACATTTATGAAGCCAACAAACATGAAAAAATGCTCATCATCACGTGTTATTAGAGAAATGCAAACCAAAACCACATCGAGATACCATCTCATACCAGTTAGAATGGCGATCATTAAAAAATCTGGAGACAACAGATGCTGGAGAGGATGTAGAGATATAGGAACACTTTTACACTGTTGGTGGGAGTATAAATTAGTTCAACCATTGTGGAAGACAGTGTGGTAATTCCTCAAGGATTTAGAAATAGAAATTCTATTTGACCCAGCAATCCCATTACTGGGTATATACCCAAAGGATTATAAATTGTTCTATTATGGAGAAACATGCACAAGTAAACTCATTGCGGCGCTGTTAACAATAGCAAAGACTTGGAACCAACCAAAATGCCCATCAATGATAGGCTGGGCAGGGAAAATGTGGCACATATACACCATGGAATACTATGCAGCCATAAAAACCAATGACTTTGTGTCCTTTGTACAGACATGGATGAATCTGGAAACCATCATTCTCAGCAAACTGACATAAGAATAGAACACCACATGTTCTCACTCGTAGGTGGGTGTTGAACAATGAGAACACGTGGGCACAGGGAGGGTAACCACACAATCGGGTCTGTTGGGGGCTAGGGCATAAGGGAGGTAGAGCAGGGGGCAGGGAGGCTGGGGAGGGATAACACTGGGAGAAATGCCTAATGTAGGTGATGGGGGGATGGAGACACCAAACCACCATGGCATGTGTGTACCTATGCAACAATCCTGCAAGACCTGCACATGTACCCCAGAACTTAAAGTACAATTAAAAAAAATACAGACAGCTTAAATGTACTAAAAAGACATGAACCAACTATATGCTTCCTTTAAGACACTCACTTCACCTGTAAAGGTACAACAAACAAAGTAAAGGGATAGAAAAAAAATGTGCTGCACAAATGGCAACCAACAATGAATCAGAACAACTATATTTATATCAGGTAAAATAGAATTTAAATACAAAACTAAAATGAAACAAGGAAGGTAATTATAAATGAAGAGATCAATTCAGTCAAAGGGTCTAGCAACTCTAAATATATACGCACCCAATAGTGAAGCACACACACAGACACACAGAGTAAATAGTATTAGATCTAAATGGAGAGACAGTCTTAAACACAATAATTGGAGACTTCAGCACTTCTCATTCTCAGCATTGGACAGATCATCTAGATAGAAAATCAACAAAGAAACACTGGATTTAAACTACACTGTAGACCAAATGGACCTAACAGACATTTACAGAGCATTTTATTCAACAGTTACAAAATAGGTAATATCTCATCAGCACATGGAATATTCTCCAGGACTGACCATATGTGTTAGGCCACAAACAACTCTCAACAAATTAAAAAAAAAAAAAATCATATCAAGTATCTTCTCAGACGACAAAGGAAGAAAACTAGGAATGAATACCAAGAACAACTATGGAAAATATACAAATACAGAGAAATTAAACAATATGCTCCTCAATGACCCCTGAGTCAAAGAAGAAATTAAGAAGGAAATAAAAAAAATGAAAAAAATGGAAACAGAAATACAGCATAATAAAACCAATGGGATACAGCCAAAGCAGTGCTAAGAAGCACTTTTTTGCACATAAGAAAAGTATGATGATTTCAAATAAACAACAATGCATCTGAAGGAACTGGCAAAGAAACAAACCCTAAATTGGTAGAAAAAAAGAAATAATAAAGATAAGAGCATAACTAAATAAAATAGAGACTAATAAATAACACAAGAAAACTGGTTCATCAAAAAGATAAAAATTTATACTTTTCTAGCGAGACTAACAAGAAAAAAGGAGAAAAACTGAAATTAAGATCACAAAGGATAAAGGAGACATTACAACTGATAACAAAGAAACAGAAAGGATCATCTGAGACTTTTATGAACAACTATACATGAATAAACTGGAAAACCTACAGGAAATGTGTAAGTTCCTGGATATATGCAACCTACCAAGATTGTACCAGGAAGAAATAGAAAACCTGAAGAGAACGTGCTTTTTCTTCATTAACAAGAGTTAATCAGTAATAGTCTCCCAACAAAGAAAAGCCAACTGCTTTATTATTGAATTCTTCCAAATTTAGAAATGAATACCAATTCCTCTCAAACTGTTCTAGAAGACTGAAGAGCAAAATTCTCCTAACTCATTGTATGAGGCCAACATTACCTCAATACTCAAACCAGACAAGGATACAATGAAGACAAAAAACAAACAAACAAACAAAACCTATAGGCCAAAACCTATGGACAAATATGCCTGATAAAAAGAGATCCAAAAATCTTCAACAAAATACTAGCAAACTGAATCCAACAAGACATCAATAAGACAACACACCATGATCAAGTGGGATTTATCCCAGGGATGCAAACATAAGCAACATATGCAAATTAATAAAAGAACAGAATGAAGGACAAGAACAATTTGATAATCAAATAGATGCAAAACAAACGTGATAAAATTCAACATCCTTCCCTGGTAAAAACTCTCAACTAGTTAGGCAAAAAAGCCATATATGAAAAATTGAAAGATAGCATTATACAGAATAGGGAAAAGCTAAAAGTATTTCTTCTAAGAGCTAGAACAAGAAAAGGATGTCCACTTTCACCACTCCTGATCAACACAGTACTGTAAGTCCCAGCCAGAACAATCAGGCAAGAGAAAGAAAGCTGGAGAAAACAAAGTCGAATTTGCAGATGGCATAATCTTATAGCTAGAAAATCATTAGAAATAATAAATGAACTCAGTACTAAGTTTCTTTATAAAATTTACATATAAAAATCAGCAGTGTTTCTGTATCTCAATAACGAACTAGCTGAAATGGAAAGAGTCATCCCATGCTTGTGGTTCAGAAGATTTAATCTAATTAAAACGAACCAGGGGCAACAGGGAAGATGGCACATAGTTGGTAGGACTACCTTGCAGCTCCTGCTCAGACAGACAAAACAATGTATAGAAAATCACATCGTTAACTTTTGCTCCAAGAACTACTGCCAGAACATACCAAGAAAGCTGAGAGAATCCATAGACTCTGAAGAAACATGATCTCCACTGCAGGCCCCCTGAGACACTGAAAAACTGTGCGGGTATCCATGGCTGAAATACCTGAAGACAAATCCCATCAAAGGACTCTGCAGACATTCTCCAGTACCAGCCCAGAGCCCAGTAGCTCCATTGGGTGGCTAAACTCAGAAGAGCAAAAACAAAAAAATAATCACTGAAGTTCTGCTCTCAGGAAACCCCACCCCTAGGGGGAAGGAAGAGAACACCACATCAAAGGAGCACCCCATGGGACAAAACAATCTGAACAGCAGCCCTTGGGTCCCAGATCTTCACTCTGATGTAGTCCATTCAAATGAGAAGAGACCAGAAAAACAATTCTGATAATATGTCAAAACAAGGTTTCAAACAAGCTCGCCAGCAGTGGATCTAAACCAAAATTAAATCTCTGAATTGCCAGAAAAAGAATTCAGAAGGTTGGTTATTAAGCTAAGCAAGGAGACACCAGAGAAAGGTGAAGTCCATCTTAAAGAAATAAAAAACATGATACAGGATATGAAACGAAAAATCTTTATTGAAATAGATAGCATAAATTAAAAAAAATCACGACTTCTGGAAATCAAGGACACACTTAGAGAAATGTAAAATACACTGTAAAGTCTCAGCAATAGAACTGAACAGGCAGAAGAAAGAACTTCAGAGCTCGAGGACAAGGCTTTTAAATTAACCCAATCCATCAAAGTCAAAGAAAAAAGAATTTTAAAAAGTGAAGAAAGTCTATAAGAATTTTGGGATTATGTTAACTGTCCAAACATAAGAATAATTGGTGTACCCAAAGAAGAAGAGAAATCTAAAACTCTGGAAAACATATTTGAGGGAATAATCAAGGAAAACTTCCTTGGCCTTGCTAGAGATCTAGACGTGCAAATACAAGAAGCTCAAAGAGCACCTGAGAAATTCATCACAAAAAGATCACTGTTTAGGCACATAATCATCAGGTTATCTAAAGTCAAGATGAGGGAAAGAATCTTAAGAGCTGTATAGGCAAGGGCATCAGGTAACCTACAGTGGAAAACCTATCAGAGTAACAGCAGATTTCTCAGCAGAAAACCCACAAGCTAAAAAGGATTGGAGTCCTATTTTTAGCCTCCTTAAACAAAGCAATTTTCGGCCAACAATTTTGTATCCAGAAAAACTAAGCTTCATAATTGAAGAAAAGATAGTCTTTTCCAGACAGACAAATGCTGAGAGAATTCATCACTACCATGCCAGCTCTACAAGAACTGCCAAAAGGAGCTAAATCTTGAAACAAATCCTCAAAATGCACCAAAATCGAACCTCCTTAAAGCATGAATCTCACAGGACCTACATAACAATAACACAATGAAAAAAAAAAAAAACCCCACAAGGTATTCAGGGAACAAATAGCATGATGAATAGGCTAGTACCTCACATCTCAATCCTAATGTTGAATGTAAATGGCCTAAATGCTTCACTTAAAAAATTGACAGAATGGGTAAGAATTCAGCAACCAAGTTTCTCTTGTCTACAAGAAACTCACCTAATACATAAAGCCTCCCATAAATTTAAGGTAAAGGGGTGGGAAAAGATATTCCATGCAAGTGGACAACAAAAGTCAGTAGGAATAGCTATTCTTATATCAGACAAAAAACCAAAATGAAACAAAACAAAACTTTAAGGCAATAGCAGTTTCAAAAGACAAAGAGAGATATCATATAATGATAAAAGGACTAGTTCAACAGGAAAATATCACAATCCTAAATGTATATGCACCTAACACTGGAGCTCACAGATTTATAAAACAATTACTACTAGGTCTAAGAAATGAGATATATGACAACATAATAATAGTGGGGGACTTTAATATTTCATCACAGTACTAAACAGGTCTTCAAGACAGTCAACAAAGAGACAATGGAGTTAAACTATACTCCAGAACAAATGGACTTAACAAATATTTACAGAGCATTCTACCGAACAACTGCAGAATATACATTCTATTCATCAGCACATGGAACATTCTCTCAGACAGAGCATATGACAGGCCACAAAACAAGTCTCAGTAAATTTAGGAAAAATCTAAATTATATCAAGTACTTTCAGATGACAGTGGAATAAAGTTGGAAATCTACTCCAAAAGGAATCCTCAAAACCATGCAAATACATGGAAATTAAATAATGTACTCCTGTATGATTGCTGAGTCACAATGAAATCAAGATGGAAATGTAAAAATTCTTTGAACTGAATGACAGTAACACAACCTATCAAAATCTCTGGGATACAACAAAAGCAGTGCTAAGAGCAAAGTCCATAGCTTTAAATGCCTACATCAAAAAGTCTGAAAGAGCACAAAGCGACAATCTAAGCTCATACCTCATGGAACTGGACAAAGAAGTATAATCCAAACCTAAACGCAGCAGAAGAAAGGAAATACTGAAGATCAGAAACACAAACAATAAATGAAATAAAAAGCTGGTTCTTTGAAAAAATAAATAAAACTGAAATACAAAGAATTATTCAAGGCTGCTATAAATACCTTTATGTGCATAAACTAGGATCCTAGAGGAGATGGATAAATTCCTAGAAATATACAGCCCTCCTAGGTTAAACCAGGAAGATATATAAACTCTAAACAGACCAATAACAAGCAGTAAGATTGAAAATGGCAGTAAGACTGCCAACAACAACAACAAAAAATCCAGGACCAGATGGATTTGCAGCTCAAATCTATCAGACATTCAAAGAAGAATTGTTACCAATCCTGCCGACACTATTCCAGAAGATAGCAAAAGAGGGAATCCTCCCTAAATCATTCTATGAAACCAGTATCGCCATAATACTAAAACCAGGGAAGGACACAACAAAAAAAGAAAACTACAGACAAATATCCCTGGTGAACATAGATGCAAAAATACTCAATAAAATACTAGCTAATTGAATCCGACAGCATATCAAAAAGATAATGCACCATGGTCAAGCATGTTTCATACCAGGGATGGTTTAATATATACCATATAAACACAATTAAAAATCACATGATCATCTCAATAGATGCAGAAAAAGCATTGACAAACTTTGGCATCCCATTATGTTTAAACCTGCAGCAAAATCAGCATCGAAGGGTCGTACCTTAATGTAATAAAAGCCATCTATGACAAACTCAGAGCCAACATAATACCTGAATGGGGAAAAGTTGAAAGCAATCCCCTTGAGAACTAGAACAAGACAAGGATGCTCACTTTTTCCACTTCTATTCAACATAGTACTAGAAGTCCTAGCCAGAGCACTCTGACAAGAGAAAGAAATCAAGGGCATCCAAATTGGTAAAGAGGAAGTCAAACTGTTGCTGTTTGCTGATCTTGTGATCATATATCTAGAAACCCTTAAAGACTCTTCAAAAAGCTCCTAGAACTGGTAAATGAATTCAGCAAGGTTTCAGAATACAAAATCAATGTACACAAATCAGTCGCTATGCTATACACCAACAACAACCAAGCTGAGAATAAAATCAAGAACTCAACCCCTTTTATAATAGTTGCAAATAAAATAAAATACTCAGGAGTATATCTAACCAAGAGGCGAAAGATCTCCACAAGGAAAACTACAAAATACTGCTGAAGGAAATCATAGATGACACAAACAAATGAAAACACATCCTATGCTCATGGATAGGTAGAATCAATATTTTGAAAATGGCCATATTGCCAAAAGCAATCTACAAATTCAATGTAATTCCCATCAAAATATCACCATCATTCTTCAAAGAACTAGAAAAAACAATCCTAGAAACCATATGGAACCAAGAAAGAGCCCTGTATTAGTTTGTTTGCACATTGCTGATAAAGACATACCCAAAAGTGGGAACAAAAAGAAGTTTAGTTGGACTTACAGTACCATATGACTGGGGAGGCCTCAGAATCTTAACGGGAGGTGAAAGGCACTCCTTACATGGCCTCAGCAAGACAGAAAAATGAAGAAGCAAAACTCTAAACCCCTGATAAGCCCATGAGATCTTGTGAGACTTATTCACTATCATAAGAATAGCACGAGAAAGACTACCCCCATGATTAAATTACCTCCCCATGGGTCCCTCTGACAACATTTGGGAATTCTGGGAGATACAATTCAAGTTGAGAGTTGGGTGGGAACACAGCCAAACCATATCATCCTGATGCTGGCCCCTCTAAATTTCATGTCCTCACATTTGAAAACCAATCATGCCTTTCCAACAGTCCCCCAGAGTCTTAACTCATTTCAGAATTAATCCAGAAGTCCACAGTCCAAAGTCTCATCTGACACAAGGCAAGCCCCTTCCACCTATGAGCTTGTAAAATCAAAAGCAAGTTACTTACTTCCTAGATACAATGGAGGTATAGGTATTGGGTAAATAGAGCTGTTCTAAATGGAAGAAATTGGCCAAAACAAAGGGGTTATAGGGTCCATGGAAGTCTAGTGGGGCAGTCAAATTTTAAAGCTTGAAAATGATTTCCATTGACTCCAGGTCTTACATCCAGATCATGCTGATGCAAAAGTAGGTTCGCATGGTCTTAGGAAGCTCTGCCCTTTTGGCTTTGCAGCGTATGACCTCCCTCCTGGTTTCTTTCTTGGCTGATGTTGAGTGTCTGCAGATTTTCCAGGTACATGATGCAAGCTGCCAGTGGCTCTACCATTTTGGGGTCTAGAGGACGGAGGCCATCTTATCACAGCTCCACTAGGCAGTGCCCCAGAAGGAACTTTGTGTAGGGGCCCCAATCTCACATTTCCCTTCTGTACTGCCCTAGCAGAGGTTCCCCATGAAGGCCCCGCTCCTGCAGGAAACTTCTGCCTGGGCATCCAGGTGTTTCCATACATCTTCTGAAATCTAGGCAGAAGTTCTCAAATCTCATTTCTTGACTTCTGTGCACCCACAGGCTCAACATCATGTGGAAGCTGCCAAGGCTTGGGGCTTCCACCCTGTGAAGCTACAGACCAACCTCTATATTGGCCCCTTTCAGCCATGGCTGAGGTGGCTAAAACATAGGACACAAAGTCCCTAGGCTGCACACAGCATAGTGACCCTGGGTCTGGCCCAGGAAATGACTTTTTGGGCCTCACCCATGAAACCACTATTTCCTCCTGGGCCTCTGGGCCTGTGATGGGCAGGGCTGCCATGAAGTCTCTGACATAGTCTGGAGATATTTTCCCCATGGTCTTGGGGATTAACATTAGGCTCATTGCTACTTATGCAAATTTCTGCAGCCAGCTTGAATTCCTCCCCCCAAAAAATGGGATTTTATTTTCTACTGCATCATTAGGCTGCAAATTTTCTGAATTTTTATGCTCTGTTTCCCTTTTAAAATGAAATGCTTTTAACAGCACCCAAGTCACCTTCTGAATGCTTTGCTGCTGAGAAATTCCTTTTGCCAGACACTCTAAATCATCTCTTTCAAGTTCAAAGGTCCACAAATCTCTAGGGCAGTGGCAAAATGCTGCCAGTTTCTTTGCTAAAACAAGTCACCTTTGCTCCAGTTCCTAACAAGTTATTGATCTCCAGCTCAGACCACCTCAACCTGGACCTTATTGTTCTTTTCACTATCAACATTGTTGTCAAAGCCATTCAAGTCTCTAGGAGGTTCCAACTCCCACATTTTCCTGTCTTTTTCTGAGCCCTGCAAACTGCTCTAACCTCTGCCTGTTACCCAGTTCCAAAGTCGCTTCCACATTTTCAGATCTCTTTTCAGCAACACCCCACTTTACTGGTACTAACTTACTGTATTACTTCATTTTCACACTGCTGATAAAGGCATATCTAAAACTAGGAACAAAAATAGGTTTACCTGGACTTACAGTTCCATATGGCTGGAGAGGTCTCAGAAGCATGGCAGGAGGCAAAAGGCACTTATTACATGGCAGTGACAAGAGAAAAATGAGAAAGAAGCAAAAGTGGAAACCCCTGATAAACCCATCAGATGATGTGAGACTTATTCACTATCAAAATACTAGCACGGGAAAGACTGGCCCCCATGATTCAATTACCTCCCCCTGGATCCTAACCACAACATGTGGGAATTCTAGGAGATACAATTCAAGTTGAGATTTGGGTGGGGACACACCAAACCATATCAAGCCCAAACAGACAAAGTAAGACTAAGCAAAAAGAACAAATCCGGAAGCATCACATTACCCAACTTGAAACCATACCCTAAGACCACAGTCATGAAAACAGCATGGAACAGGTATAAAACTAGGCACATAGACCAATGGAAGAGAACAGAGAACCTAGAAATAAAGACAAATACTTAGCCAACTGATCTTTGACAAAGAAAACAAAAAATGGGGAAAGGACACCCTATTCAAGAAATTATGCTGGGATAATTGGCAACCCACATGTAAAAGAATGAAACTGGATCCTCATCTCTCACTTTATGCAAAAATCAACTCAAGATGGATCAAAGACTTAAATCTAAGACCTGAAACCACAAAAATTCTAGAAGATAACATCAGAGAAGCCCTTCTAGACACTGGATTACACAAAGACTTCATGACGAGGAACCCAAAAACAAATGCAACAAAAACAAAAATAAGTAGATGGGACTTAATTAAACTAAAAAGTTTTTCTGCACTGCAAAAGAAATAATCAGTAGAGTTAACAGACAACCCACACAGTGGGAGAAAATATTCACAATCTATACATCTAACAAAGGACTAGTATCCAGAATCTACAAAGAATTCAGAGGGAGGATCCAAGATGGCCGTTTAGGAACAGCTCGGGATTGCAGCTCCCAGTGGAGGCACAGAGGGTGAGTGGATGCCGCATTTTTATTGCCCACAGACTAGGCAATTCCCAGGCGAAGGAGTTCCACAGGTCACCAGCGCGGCTGTTTTGGCCAGCGCGGCTGTGCCAGCGGGCGCTGCTGCTTTGCTCCGAACGGCTGCTTTGTCGGCGCCCCGGAGCAGCGGTTCTCCATACAAAATACACCGGTCTGGGTGCCCTTTTGGCTGGCGATTGGAGCCACGAGAAGTCGCCCATTCGTCTGTTTA
>NW_016107338.1:10345403-10346327 GCF_001604975.1 Cebus imitator | reverse complement strand
AAGAAAACAGACCCCAGCGTCTCTTCAACAGGCGACTGGAACACCAACATAAAAAAGGCTCTGAGGCAGGGAGCCAGGCGATCGGGCTCGGCTGGTTCCACCCCCACAAAAGAACAGCAACCAGAAACTCTGGATTGAGAGTTTCACAGCAAGCGCAGCTGAACCCGGGACGGTCCAGCTCTGTGGGGGAGGGGCATCTGCCATTATCGAAGCAGCCCGCCACGATGGAGGTAGTCGGCCAATGCTGAGGCAGCCCGCCATTGCCGAGGCAGCCCGCCGTTGCCAAGGCAACCCGCCACAGCAGAGAGACTCCACCTCAAAAGAGGTGGGCCACCATCGCCAAAGCAGTTCTAACTACACCCATATAAACAGAACTGCAGGGAAATTCACTCCGCAGCTGGGCGGAGCCCACAGTACCTCAGCAAAGCCTCTACAGGCCGACAGTGACTAGGCTGCCTCCTTGCTGGGCAGGGCAGGTCTGAAGGAAAAAAAAAAGAAAGCAGCAGCATAACGGAAACTCATAAATAAAGCCCTAAATCCCAGGGACAGAGCACCTGGAAACAAAAAGCAGTTTATGAGTTCTACTGCAGCAGACCTAAACGTACCTGCCCAACAGCTCTGAATGAACAACAGAGCTCACAGCTCACCATTTGAGCTTCTATAAAGAAGAGACCATCTCCTCAAGCAGCTACCTGACCCCAATATATCCAAAGAGCCACCTCATAAAGGAGAGATCAGATTGACACTAGGCTGGTATCTTTCTGGGACAAAGATAGCAGAAGAAGAAAACTGGTAACAACCCTTACTGTTCAGCAGCTGCTGCAGGTGAACCCCAGGCAAGCAGGGCCTGGAGTGAACCTCAGCAGACCTACAGCAGAGGGGCCAGACTGTCAGAAGGAAAACCAAGAAACAGAAATAACCTCA
>NW_016107338.1:10333462-10342740 GCF_001604975.1 Cebus imitator | reverse complement strand
CGCTCAACATAACTAATTATCAGGGCAATGCAACTCAAAACCACAATGTGATACCACCTTACTACTGCAAGAATGGCGACAATAAAAAAATTTTAAAAGAATAGATTTTGGCATGGATGTAGTGAAAAGGGAACACTTTTACACTGTTGGTGGGAATGTAAACAAGTACAATTTGCAATTGCAAAAATATGGAACCAGCTCAAATACCCGTCAATCAATAGCAGATAATGAAGATGTATATATACATATATGCACATACACACACACACACACACACACACACACACACAGACACACACACACAATGGAATACTACTCAGACATAAAAAGGAACTACATAATGACATTTGCAGCTACCTAGATGGAACTGGAGACTATTATTCTAAGTGAAGTAACTCAGGAATGGAAAATCAAATATCATATGTTCTCACTAACAAGAGAGAGCTAAGCTATGATGATGCAATATTGTAAGAATAATACAATGGACTTTGGAGACTCAGAGAAAATGCTGGGGGCAGGGTGAAAGATAAAATACTTCATATTGGGTATAGTGAACACTGATTGGGTGATGGGTGCACTAAAATCTCAGAAATCACCACTAAAGAACTTATTCATGTAACCAAACACAACCTATTTCCCAAAAACCTATTGAAATAAAAAATAAACAATACCACCCAAAGCAATCTACAGATTCACTGCAATCCCTATCAAAACATCAATGATATTCTCTACAGAAATAGAAAAAATAATCCTCAAAGATTTATGAAACCACAAATAACTCTAACCAATGCAATCTGGGCAAAAAGAACAAAACTAGAGGCACTGTACTACCTAATTTCAAAATATAATATATAGTAACCCAAACAGCACGGAACTGGTATAAAAACAGACCCATATACCCATGGAACAGAATAGAGAACCCAGAAAGAAATCTACATATTTACAGCCAACTGATAGATAAAACATAGATTTAAATTGGATCTCTCTCGATGTAATTTTTTTGGTGATGTAACTTTAGAGCCATATACATTTTTACATAATTATAAAATGAAAGACAGTTCTTAAAAATCAAAAGCAAAATTAACTAAATGAACTTAGTAGTGGTCCCTCAGTATTAATGAGGGATTTGTCTTAGGACTCCCCGCAGCCCCAAGAATACCAAAATCCACAAATATTCATGTCCTTTATATAAAATGGCCTGGTGTTTCCACAGAACCTCCAACATATTCCCAAACACTTTAAATCATCTCTTGATTACTTGTAATACTATAATTCCTACACATCATTTCATTAACGTGGCTTCAACTTAGTGTTTCGCTTGGGAAAAATTGGCATTTTGCTTTTTCGAATTTTGTGCAATTTTTTTCCTAAATATTTTTGATCCATGGTTAGTGGAATCTATGGATGGGAACTATCAGATATGGTGGGCTGTGTATCAAATTGGTGGCATAATTTGATGAAAAAAACGATTTCAAGTCACTTTAAAATATAAATGTCTTTTTTCCCTTGTGGGATGTATTTAAGAAGAAAAGAACTGCAAAAAAATCTTAGAATTTTTTTAAAGAGGTCTTGCTGTATTGCCCAGCCTGGCCTCAAAGGCCTGGGCTCAAGCAATCCACCTGCCTCAAACCCTTGAGTAGCTAGGATTACAGGTGAATGCTACCACACCCAGCTTCTGGAATGTTTTTATAATTTTACAAGTAGGATTAATGTTTGTATAATTACTCTAAAACCATTTTTTTATAGACATTGTATAACAGATATTGATTAAGTGCAGCCTGTGAGCCAAATACAGCCTATGACCAGTTTTTGTAAATATATTAGAACATAGCCATACTTATTTGTTTACATATTGCCTATGGCTGTTTCTAAACTGCAGTGGTGGAGCTGAATAGTTTTGACAGAGACTATGTGGCATGCAAAGCCTGAAGTATTTACTATCTGGCCTTTATGAAAAAAGTTTGCCAAACTCCATTCTAGTTCTTTCTCCAATACAATAACACATTTAGGACAAGTGGGGCATCCCTAATCTAAAAATCCAAAATGCCTCAAAATCTGAAACATTTTGAGTGCTTTCAAATTAGGGATTGTGTTTGTCTCTAATTCCATATACCCAGCACTAAAGTTCTAAACAGTGCCAGGGCAGTGCTATATATTATGACCAACAAGCTGGTTGTGTTGTTTAGATTCAGTTTGTTCCTGTATCTTTGGAGAAACTTAGAGAACAATGAGGAATTCTACTGAGGAATGAAGGTGATACAAAGCTGAGGATTTATCAGTAAAGGCCAGTACAACAAAAAATACTAAACAAGGTTATTCAGTCAAAAAAGGAAATGTATCAGATAAATACTTGTAATGATATAAAGGAATGAAGAATACCAAAATGGTAAATACATGGGTACATTTAAAAGACTATCTTTTACATTAAAAATTAAGAGCAAAAACAGTTTCAATGTATTATGGCCTGTATTATGTATAAAAGTGAAATGAAATGAATAACAATAGCACAGAAGACAGGAGGAATGAATATATTCTGTTTTCAGGTTCTTACACTATCGATGAAGTGATATATTATTTGAAAGCAGATGGTTATAAGTTAAACATGCATACAGTTGTCCCCTCTTATCTATAGGGGATTCCCAGTGAATGTCTGAAAGCATGGATAATACCAAATCCTGTATAAACTGTGCAGGGTTTTACTTTTCCTTCTTGACAATTTCATGGACAAAAAATGTTCTAACCATCTTTCTTAGCAACCTCAGCATATGATTTTTAAATATTTCCTTATATTGAGAACTTGCATGTTTTTATTTAAATTAAGCACTTTTAAAAGGTTTCTCATTGGTGTATCTGAATTGTCAGAATTACTACTTTTGTGCTTTGGGCCATAATTTGGTAAACTAAAGGTTACTTGAATACAAGCACTGTAATAATTTAACAGTTGATATAATAACCAAGACGGCTACTAAGTGACAAATGGGCAGGTAGCTGTATAAAGTATGAATATGCTAGACAAAGGGATGATTTTCATCCTGGGAAGGACAACACAAGATTTCATCATGCTACTCAAAATGACACACAATTTAAAATGAATTGTTTACTTTTGGAATTTTCTCTTCCATTTAATATTGTCAGACTGCAGTTGACTGTGGGTAACTGAAACCATGGAAGGTGAAGCTGCTGGCAATAAAAGGGATCTACTGTATTGTAAGCCCTAGAACAAGCATTTGCACATGGACATACATACACATACAAATTTAAAAATAAAGTATAGCTAATAAACCAAAATAGAAGGTAAACTGAAATACCAAAAAAATAATAATAATAAAAAATAATTAAATTAAATTAAATCAAAAGCACCACAAAAATAAAAAAGAGGAAAAGGGAAAGAACAGATATGACCAAAAAAATGAGATAACAGGAGGTTTAAGTTGAAATATATAATTACATTTAAATGAAGATGGTCGAAAGAGTCCAAAAAGAAAACCCCAGAGATTATTGTACTAGATGAAGAAGCAGGAATCAACTACATTTTGTCTATAGGAGACCCACTTTAAAGACAAAGACAGGCTAGAAATAGGAGAATTAAAAAAGATGTATAATGCAAACACCAATCAAAAGAAAGGTGAAGTGCTTATATTAATAAAGGACCAGTAAACTTCAGAACAATAGCTATTACTAGGAGAAAAAAGTCATTTCATGATAAAAAAGGTCAATGGCTTTAAAATATTTGATGCAAACTCTGAAAGAACTGAAAGTAAAAGTAGTGAAATCCACAATTATAGTAAATAGGAAAAACTATTTGGATTTTACTACTTCTACTTTCAATTCTTTCACAGTTTGCATCAAATGTATTTTAGTATGGTTCTAAATAGGAAACATAGCTTTTTCTATTTACTAGTTCTAAAGTAAAGAGGATTTAAACACTCCTCTCTAAGAAGTTGAGAGAACAAATATTAAGTTAGTGGGATATAAAGACTTAAACAACACTGGTAACCAACTGACCTAATTGTCATTTAAAGAACAAAACCCAGCAAGAGCAAAATATACATTCTTTTCAGTACACCTGTATATAATGTGTATATATATATATATACACACACACACACACAGTCTTTCTCTGTCACCCAAGCTGAATGGCAGTGACAATCATTATTCACTGCAGCGTCAAACTCTTAGGCTCAAGCAGTCCTACCACCTCAGCCACCCAAGTCGCTAGCACTACAGGTGCATGCCACCACGCCCAGTTAATTTTTAAATTCTTTAAATTTAATATATATCTGGATATTTTAAAAATCCAATCTTGTGGTCATTTATTTTCAACAAGTGAATTTAATTCATTCACATTTATTATAATTACTGATGTTTAGACATTCTGGCTAGCTTATTTAATGGTTTCTTACCATACCTTTCTTTACTTTTGATTATTTCCCATTTGCTTTATCAAGTTTTTTTTTTTTATTGTTGTTGTGTTTTTCCTATTTAATAATTCTAGAGTTATACCATTTGTAGTAGCTGATTAAGGCTGTCATAACAAAATACCACAGAGTGGGTGGCCTAAACAACAGAAATCTATTTTCTCACAGTTCCAGAAGCGGGAAATCCATCGTCACACTGGCAGGTTTGGTTTTTCCCCAAACCTCTCTCCTTGGCTTGTAGATGGGCACCTTCTTGCTGTGTCCTCACATAGTCTTCCCTCTGTGCACATACAATCCTTGTGTCTATTGCTCGTAAGGACACCAGGCATATTGGATGAGGGGCCCATCTTTATGGCCTCATTTAACCTTAATCACCCCCTTTAGAGGTTCTATCCCCAAATATAGTCACATTGAAGGTCTGGGTTTCAACATGTGAATTGAGGAAGGGCAGATATAATTCAGTCCATGACACCATCCATTCTTATTTATTATTTGCTGAGCATCCTTAAATTTTCAACATACTCATATCAACTTATTTTTCTGAAAATACCTAGGGTTTAATCAGTATCCACTTGTTGTGACTTTTCTCCACTCACTCACCTTACTCTTCCTGTTATAACTCCCTAATTATTCATCCTTGCTTGCCCAGGAACACTTTCCCATTCCTAGTATCCCTTTCCTCAGGCATGAAGAACTTTTTGGTGCTCCTCCCAATTTTGGTAGCAGTCTTCTTTTGACATTTTGGTTTCTGCTTTGTTTTTCCCTCTCACTCACCTTACTCTTCCTGTTATAACTCCCTAATTATTCATCCTTGCTTGCCCAGGAACACTTTCCCATTCCTAGTATCCCTTTCCTCAGGCATCAAGAACTTTTTGGTGCTCCTCCCAATTTTGGTAGCAGTCTTCTTTTGACATTTTGGTTTCTGCTTTGTTTTTCCCTCTCACTCACCTTACTCTTCCTGTTATAACTCCCTAATTATTCATCCTTGCTTGCCCAGGAACACTTTCCCATTCCTAGTATCCCTTTCCTCAGGCATGAAGAACTTTTTGGTGCTCCTCCCAATTTTGGTAGCAGTCTTCTTTTGACATTTTGGTTTCTGCTTTGTTTTTCCCTCTCATTCTGTTTTACAATTTTCAATAGATTCCTCACAAACTCTGGTCCATCAAATATTCTTGTCTTGAATTCCAGTTATAAATTTTTAAAACACACACACATACAGATGGATCTTCCATCATTTCCAGATATTTGGCACAGGAATAGATTTATGTGTACATTCAATCTAATATCTTAAAACAGAAGAAGTACATTTTGTTTAGTAGTTAAGTCTTCTGACTGGAGAGTTTCAACTGGGAGAATTTAAACTTGGAAGTCCAAGCTAGGTTTGAGTCAGCACAGGCAAAAACTAGTCTATAATCATAATATTTAAAATTGCAATTATAAGGTATGTAAATAAATGGTAAGTCTTGTTTCAGAAGTTAGCAGGTATAAAACTCCTCTATGTAAAAACAGTGCCAAGGAAGCAATTCTATGTCAACTTGATCACCAAGCAAGTGCCTAGGAGTGGCAGATGTAAGCCATCCTACAAAAATCATGCCAATGAAAGACAAACTACCCAACAGTATCATGCCAAGGGAAGGCACAGATGGCTGGAGAGCAGCAGCTATAGGTCTTTTTATAGCATTATCAGATGGCACAGATGACATTCCAACTGGACCTGTGCCAATGGCCAAGGTAATTAGGGATGCCAACATGAGAATGTTCAGAAGGCATACCCATCCTCATGCCATCCAACATGAAGCCAGAGAAGCAATCTTGGGTGGCTTTTATGCCACAATGAGTAAAGCAAAATGAGTGGCTTTTATGACACAGTAATAATAAGTTTGGAGAGGTTACCTGAATTTTCAAAAGCAGAATAATGTCCTAAAGAGAAAGAATTAAAAGCAATATTTCTGTGGCCAATAGACTTCCAAACCACACAGCATTTATTGAGAGAATGCATACTATGGTAGAGTCTAAATCTGTAACAATAAGTGAAAATTTTTATTTTTAAAGTAATCTCAAAGATACAGAAAAGTCTCAAGTACACTACAGAGATCACTTTTTTTTCTGAACCATTTGGAGTAAGTTGCCAATACATTGTTGAATACTTTAGGGTTTATTTTCCACAAATTAGGACATTCTGTTATATAACCACAATTAAACCAATAAAATCATGAAATTAACATTGATATCATTACTCAGACTTAATAACTTAAGTTTCACCAGTTGTTTGAATAATGTCCTTCGTATCACAAAGATCCAGTTCTTGATGCGTTTACTTGTAGTGTTTCTTTAGTCTCCTATAATCCAGAACAGTGTTACTTTCTCTTGTATGAACTTAGCATTTTTGAAGAGTATAGGCTGGTTATTAGAATGTCTCTCAATTTAGGTTCATTTGATGCTCCCCATGACTAGATTCAGGATATGCACTTTTTTTTTTTTCCAAGAACGCCATGGAATGGATGTTGTGTTTTATTGCAATATATGAGATGGCAAATTATTTTTATTTCTTCCACTATTGATGATATAAATTTTGATTACTTGATTAACAGGGCATCTGCCAGCCTTCTCCACTGCAAAGTTATTCTTTTTCCCTTTGTAAATCATAGATATCTTGTGAAAAAATATTTTGAGGCTATGTAAATATCCTGTTTTTCATGAAACTTTTTCTCACCAGTTATAGCATCCATTATGGATTCTTCTCTTAGAAAATTATCACTATGAAGTTTGCCAAATTGTCATTTTCTAATTCTATCTTTACTTTTATATTTATTAGTTGGATTTATTTACTTATATCATTATAAAGTCATGGTGCCTTATTTTATGCTACATGGAATAATCATCCAACACATTTTGATATATTATGTTCTCATTTTAAAATTCAATTCCAAATATTTCCCATTTTCTCTTGTGACTACTTCTTTAATCCATGATATTTTTAGAGAAGTATTATTTACTTTGTATTTGGGAACTTCATAAATATTTGGATATAACTGAGACTTGTAATTTAATTCCTTTGTTGTCATATTTCAATCTTCTAGAATTTATTGAGTTTTATTTTATGAACCAGGATATAGTTTATATTTAGTGAATATGCCATGTAGATTCGAAAAGAATGTATATTCTGCAGTTGTTGGATATAGGTTCAAAAATGTCAGATCAAGTTAGTTCACATATTTTATATATTCATGATTTTTTGACATGTTCTACGAAGTATTATATTTATCTATTTCTTTTTTGGTTTGTCAGCTTTTGCTTTATGCATTTGAAGCTCAGTTATCTTCTTTAGGATTGTCATGTCTGCCTGACTGAACTTTTGTCATTATAATGTCTCTCTTATCTCTGGTGATATTTTCTTTGTTTTTGAAGGCACTTTGTCTTACATTTACTGTTTGCAGGATATATATTTTTCACATTTTTACTTTCAATTTATTTGTTTCACCAAGATTAAAGTGTTTCCCTTATACACTAAACATACTTAGGTCTTGGTTTTTATCCAGTCTGACAATTGCTGACTTAAAAAAAATTCCTGTCTGCTTTTTGAGTATCCAGCCAGTTTGAACTTAATGTCATTATTTACTAATACATTTGGAGTTTAGTGTAACATCTTATTTGTTTTCTATTTGTTCCCCTTTTCTTCTTATTGATTCAACATTTTTAAAGTATTTAAAAATTTTCTCTTTTGAGTTTTTAAAACAACATACCTATTTACATTTTTAGAAAATCCTCTAGGTACCATAATATGCAATTTTAATTTTCACAGTCTACCTAAAATTAATATTGTACCACTTCAGTTAAAAGGCACAAGTCTTACAACAATATAATTCCATTTACTTTCCCCTGTGATGTTGCCATTATTCATTTCATGTCTACATTTCATGCAGACATAATAAATACAATGTATTGTTATTACTTTTGTTTTAAACAATTATCTTCTAAAGAAATTTTAAAATAAGGAAAAAAGATTTAATATTAGTCCATATGCTTATGATTTCCAGGACTCTTCATTCTTTTATGTAGAGCCAAGTTTTCATTTGGTATCATTTTTGTCCTATCTGAAAAACTTTCTTCAGCTTCTCTGGTAGTGTTGCTGCTAATTTCAATTTAATTTCACGATTTAAAAGTATATTTATTTCACCCTCACTTAAGGATGATTTTCACTGGATGTAAGATTTCGTGTTGAGAATTTTAATTTTGTTCAGCAAGTTAAAGCTGCTGTTCCATTATCTTTCGGAATCACTGTTACTGATTTGAAGTCAGTCATAATTCATATTAGTTGTTGCTCCTTTTTGTTTCCTGGGTATTTTACAGATATAATTTTTTGTTTCCTGAGTATTTTAAAGATTTATCCCTCATCACTAGTTTTCAGTAATTTTTCTATGCTGTGCCAAGATATGGTGTGCCTAGGTATTGATTCCTTCTATTAGGATTTCACTGAGAGTTTTGGATCGGTAGGTCAATGTTTTCCACCAAGCTTCAATTACAGGTATTTTGGACTATCTGATTTTCTTCCATAAGTCACTGATACTGTGCTCATTTTTTGAAATATATTTGTTTTCTTTAGATTGGATACTTTCTACTGATCTGTCTTTAAGTTCACTGATCCTTTATTATGTCCAATCTCCTACTGAGTAAATGTTTCATTTCAGATTTTATATTTCTTACTTCGAGTATTTCTATTTTGCATAAAGAAAGTTTCTATGTTTCTCCTGAACATCCCTATCTTTTCAATTATTATGTTCATCATTTCCTTGAAAATCCTTGAGGATTTTTTATGACTTATTACCCAGAACACATTTAAAAGGAAAGCTAATATAATTT
>NW_016107338.1:10312724-10332992 GCF_001604975.1 Cebus imitator | reverse complement strand
TAGTTAGCAATTTGGAAGTTGGCTCTTTTAGTTTCCATAATGAACTTATGAGAAGGTTTAAAAAGACCACAAAATAATTCTGTAATAGAATATCAGCTTCAGGGGTCATGGAGAAGGATTTCAACAGTATTATCATTTAATGCAGCCAGATTTTCTATCCTAACAGTGTTTTTAAAAATCTCAGAACAGAATTGTTCAATTTATTGTTTTTTGTAAATATAAGACATGTTGAATGTGGAATTTTATGTAATTGCCCAGTGAGGTTGCTTAAGTTTGGATGAGTCAGAATTCCAGTATTTCTCAGAACTGTGAACACTCTAGCATCTCCATTTAGCCCTTAGTCTCACAGCAGTGGCTTTTCTCTATGCCTTGTCTACCTGTAGTCTAGCTCTCCATTAAGGACCCAAAGGGGACCACAATAAAGACTCTTGAGTCTCATCTCTTCACACAGATTCCCCCTTTCTGACATATCACAAATTTTAGATCCTTTATCAGCCCTGAATTCTCAACACTGATCTCTGGGAAGATGGCAAAGTAGGAAATACCAGGAATCTGGAGCCTAAAATAATAATTGCATTGGCAGAATCTCTATGGAGTCTATTGAGGCTTGCAACTTTTAGGGAAAGACTTGGATGGTAAATTACAGTTAATGTTCATCAATTTCAGCTCTTAGCACAGTATGTGTTACCCATCCACCACCCCAGCTGTATGGTGGGCAAGTGTGAAGACATTCCAGAGCAGCTAGCAGGCAGCTGGCTGGAATGAGGGTGGGAAAAATGTAGGGATTCTGTACTCTGACTGTGAATTGATGCTTTTGATTGCAGAGGTGCAGACAGGGAGGCTGGGCACCTCATCCCTCATTGCACCTCACTCCTTATTGCTGCAAACCCCTCCTCCTTGCCTGAAGTGACTTGTAGGAGATTTGAAGAGCTGTACTCTTATTACTCCCTTCATTTTTCTTTTTTGCTGTTTTGGGAACCAAACATCAAAGACTAGGACACTGAAAAGCAACTGCATATATAGGGAAAATTACAAAGTTACCACGCATTCCAAGAGCAGGAAAAGTATACGTTTGGACAAGGACTGAGAAGACCTTAAGATTTACCTTAGTATAATCTTTTGCCCACAATCAGCCTAAAACAATTGTAAAACCCCTAAAGCAGTAATAAAAAATAGCAAACCCTAGGGAAGGATGTGAATCTGATTCTTAGTTACCATGTTATTAGATTCCAACGTCCAGTTTTCAACCATAATAAAAAACCATGAGGCATACAATGAAAGAGGAAAGTATGGCCTATTCTAAGAGGAAAACATAAACAGAAACTGTCCCTGATAAAGGACCTGATGGCAGACCTACTCTTCAAAGACTGTAAAACAGTTATCTAAAATATGCTCAAAGAACTAAAGGAAGATGCAGGGGAAGTCAAAATTATGAGTGAATAAAATGGAAATATGAATAAAAAGATAGAAAACCTAAAAGCAAACCAAAAAGAGGTTCTGGAGCTGGAAAACAAAATAACAAGATGATTTCAAAGGCAGATTTGATCTGACAGAAAAGGAATCAGGAACTTTGAAGACAGGACAATAAACATTATCAACCTAAGGAACAGAAAGAAAAAAGATTGAAGAAAAGTGAATACAGCCTAAGGGACCTGAGGGATATCATCAAGCTGATCAACATATGCATTGTGGGAGTTCCACAAGGAAAAGAGAGGGAAAATATTAAAAGAAATAATGGCTAAAAACTCCACAAATTTAATGAAAGATATGAATACAAACATCCAAGAAGCTCAAAGAACTCCAAGAAAGATGAACTCAAATGCATCTTGAGACACATTGAAATTAAACGTTCAAAAGGCGAAGACAAAGGGAGTGCTGAAAGCAGAAAAACAGAAGTGATTTTTTCACATAGAAGAGCCCTTAAGAAATACTATCAACAGATTTCTCATCAAAAGCTTTGGAGGTAAGAGAGCACTGGGCTGACAAAAGTCCAAAAGAGGCCAGGCACGGTGGCTCTTGCCTGTAATCCCTGTATTTTGAGAGGCTGAGGCAGGCAGATCACTTGGGGTTAGGATTTTGGAACCAGCCTAGTCACCCTGGGAAAAATCCATCTCTACTAAAAATACAATAACAGTAATAATAATTAGCTGGGGGTAATGGCAGGCTGCTTGAGAGGCTCAAAAAAAAAAAAAAAATGCCCAAAGAAAAAAAATGTCAACAAAGAATCCCATATCTTGCAAAACTGTCCTTCAAAAGTGAAGAAGAAATTGAGAAATTCCCAGATAAACCTAAGCCGAGGGAGTTCATTACCACTAGTCCTTGCCAGCAAGAAATGTGCAATGGAGTCCTATAAGGTGAAATAAAAGGGCACTAGACAGTTAGCTACTCAAAGCAATATAAAGAAAAAAAAAGTTCAATAAAAGAAAATCTCAATACAAAGAAAAAAAAATCTTAATACCAGGGATATTATAAGAGCTAGCATTATTGTAACAATGGCTCAAAATTGCCCTTTTTGCTCTCTACACAAATTAAGATACTTATACATTTTAAAAATTATTGGTCTAAAAGCTAGATTATTGTAATTTTGGTTGTTCTACCACATTTTATATTTTACATAAGACACTTAAAATAATGATTAGTTTGTGTTATAAACAATGTATAACAAAGTAGTTTTATGACATTAAAAACCAAAAAAGGTGAAGAGAAAGATAAAAAAGAGCAGAGTTTTTGTGTGTTATTGAAAATTAAGCAAGTGTAAATCCAAATTATACCCTTATAACTTTAGGACAGTAAATGTAATCCCCATGATGACTGCAAAGAAAATAGCTATAGAATATATGCAAATGGAAGAAAAAAATACTTTACTACAAAAAATATCAACCAACCATGAAAAAGACAGTAATCTAGGAAATGAGGAACAATAAAAAGCTGTATGGTATAAAAAAATGAATGACAAAATAACAGAAGACCCTCTGTATTAGTAATTTTAATGCAAATGGATCAAACTTCCAATCAAAAGGCAGATTAACAGAAGAGAAACAACTGACTCTATTATATGCTGTCTATAAGAGAGTTACTACAGATCCAAACATACTAATAGATTAAAAATGAAAAGACAAAAGAAGATATTCCATGCAAATAGTAACAAAAATAACAAGTTTGGTAATGCTAACAATCAGAAAAAAGAAGGCTTTAAATTTAAAAAGGTTACAAGAGATAAAAAAAAGATTAAATAAGCACAATCAGAAATGATAACAGTGAAAATGCAACTGATAATAAATATAAAATATCATCAGAGATGACTATAAACATATCTACACACACAAAGCAGAGCACCTTGAGGAAATATGTTAATTGAATACATCATCCCAAGATTGAACCAGGAAGAAACAGAAATCCTGAACAGACCAATAATGAGTAAAGTAATTGAATCAGTAATAAAAAAATCTTCCAAAAACAGCAGCAACAACAGCAAAAAAGCCCAAGCCTAGATGAACTTATGGACTACTTTTACCAAATATATAAACGAGAGCTGGAACCAATCTTAGTAAAACTATTCCAAAAAAATCAAGTTGGAAGGATTCCTCCCTAATTCATTCTACAAAAGCAGTATCATCCTGACACCAAAATCATGCAAAGACACAACAAAACCCAAACTTATATACCAATGTTCCTAATAAATATAGATGTAAATATCCTCAACAAAATATTAGCAAACCAAATTCAACAGCATATTAAAAAGATAATTCATGATTAAGTGGGCTTTATTTCATGGATACAAGGATGTTTCAACATTCACAAATCAATTAATATGATTCACCACATAAATAGAATTAAAAACAAAAACCTTATGATCATCTCAATAGATGCAGAAAAAGCATCTGATAAAATCCAGCATCCGTTCATGATGAAAACCCTGGACAAACTATGCATTTAGGGAAATACCTCAAAATAATAACAGCCATCTATGACAAGCCCACAGCAGACATCATACTGAATGGAGAAAATTTGAAAGCATTCCTCCTAAAAACAGAAACAAGACAAGGATTTCCACTCTCAGCACTACTATTTAACATAATACTGGAAGTCCTGGCTGGAGCAATGAGGCAAGAGAAAGAAATAAAAGGTAGCCAACTAGGAAAAAAGGAGTCAAACTATCTCTATTCATTGATTACATGATCTTCCACTGAGAAAATCCTAATGACTCCTCCAAGAGACTCCTAGATTTGAAAAATGACTTCAGTAAGTTTCTGAATACAAAATCAACACACAAAAATCAGTGTCATTTCTATACACCAATAACATTCAAGCTGAGAATTAAATCAGGAACTCAATTCCATTTACAATAGCCATAAAAATTAAAATATCCAGTAATACATTTAAACAAGGATGTGAAAGATCTCATAAGGAGAACTAAAAATACTGATATAAGAAATCATAGATGATACCAAAAAAATGGGAAAACATTTCATGCTCATGGATTTGAAAAACCAATATTGTTAAAACAACTATACAGCCCAAAGCAATCTACGGATTCAATGCAATTCCTATCAAATATCAATGTCATTTAGAGGAAATGTATTCTCTTCCGGGGTCCACAAGGGGGTGTGGTTTCAAAGGCAAGAACTTCCCAGCTCCATACCTCCAACCCCTTCTCCATCCTGGAGCTTAGAGGGTTTTAACTTTCCCATGCACAGGAAGATAGACTAGTCAGGTGAGCTTCCTTTGTCTAGAAAGTCCTCTAGAAGCTATGGGAGGACTGTGGGCCAAAACAACAAATCAAAGGTTAGAAATCAAAGATCAATCACTCCAGAGGAAGTTTAAAGGAACTCCTTTCATAGGACAGAA
The DNA here is from genome assembly GCF_001604975.1 of Cebus imitator. NCBI lineage: Eukaryota > Metazoa > Chordata > Mammalia > Primates > Cebidae > Cebus > Cebus imitator. The sequence continues at coordinate 10,328,144 of NW_016107338.1, read as the reverse complement.
AACTTGAATGTGGTGGGAATGTCTCCCAGGTTAAAAGTACCCTTCTCCCACATCGGTGTGGACTCCATTTCTGGATCCCCTTCCATGACATCATGGGAGCTACTATTCTTTCTCCTTTTTCTCTCTCTCTGCCTAAATAAATCACTTTCTGCAAAACTCTGGGGTCTGATATTTAATTAAACGAGCCCACCACACCTGGTGGGGTCCTCTCCCCCATTCTTGGGTGAGTGAGGGACCAAGAACCTGGAAGAACACATCCTATCGGGGAGCTGAGCCTCCCCAGTATCCTGAAACCTGGTCTGAATTTCACAAAATTAGAAAAACCAATCCTAAAGTTCATATGGAATCAAAAGAGAGCCCAAATAGCCAAAGCAATCCTCAGGAAAAAGAATGAAGCTGGAGGCATCACATTACCTAACTGCTGCTATTCTGGATCCCTACTCACTCCAGTAGGGATGCATCATGTCTGAGAGGTTGGAGAAGAGACCTGGAGTCAGAGGCATAGGATTTAGTGAGGAAACTTACATACAAGGACACTCCAGAGGTGGTGAGTTGGATAATCCCCTGTGAAGCCTGCATTCCAAGGGATGGGCTGGGAGTTCAGATGTCCTCCATAAATATGGAATACATCCTCAAGTTGGCCATTCTCGGACTCTTTAGCTTAGGACTCCAAAAACACATTCTTGTAAGACAATAGTATCATTCTCAGGGTATGCTTAAGTTACTGCTATCAGGTGCATGTGCCATACGCTCCACTCTAACATACTGAATGCCCCTCACATTCTTATCATGCCATTTCTTCTATAATTCTCCTAGGGTCAGGTATGTGGCGGAACATTTCAGACAAATGCCACAGCAGCAATACAAACTACAACAACAAAAAAATAACGAATATAATAACAATCACACTGGATATAAAGTTCTACCAAGTGCTTGGGAGTTGATTTAACCATGTTTTTATAGGTGTGTAAGACAACAATCTATAGTGTTATTATAATATATACTATAGAATATAATGCAGGTGTTTAGGACCCACATAGCCTGGTTACATTGTGAGAGTAATCAGGGATATATAAACAACATTCAGTTTTAACTAATGCATAGGTTCTACCCTGGGCAGCAGTTAAGATATCCAGGGCCATGCCATTTTGCAAAGTAATGTGTCTTATTTGGGTGGTCTCTTCAGTAAGAAGAATAATCCCATGGCTGGTAGCATTAATGGCTGCAGCCATATGTTTAGCCTCAACTTGCAGCTCTATCTGTATCTATTGTTGCCACTTGGGGAGCAGAAATGGCCAAAGGGTAAAACTGCCAGGATGCATGTTTCTGGAAGTACCTGGCTTTTACACTCTCCCAGTGAGGAGGAATGTATGGTATGCAAATGGAACACAATGCATACTGACAAAGATGCCACCAGGTGCATATAACAGTCCAATTAGAGGGTACATAAGGTCAGCTGTGGGTGCCACCACCCATAACAATCCCCAAGGGGAGAGGTAGGCCCCCACTCCCCAGGTGGAAAGTTTTTCTGCCACCCCAGCAACATATCTTTGGTTACTTGAAGGGACTGGTCACACTGCTGTGGGGGTAACCATTTATGATAATTAATGTTGTCAACTTGAGGTGTTGCCAGAAGAGATTAACATTTGAATCAGTGGACTGCGAGAGGAAGAACCACCTTGGGTGGGTTTATCCAACTGGCTGCCAGCATGGCTAGAAAAACCAAGCAGAAGAAGGTAGAAGAAGGGGACTTGCTGAGTCTTCTTGCCTTTAACTTTGTCCCATGCTGGGTGTTTTCTGCTCTCAAACATCAGACTCCAAGTTCGTCAGCTTTTGACTCTTAGTCTTATATCAGTGGTTTCCCAGGGACTCTCGGGCATTCAGTCAAAGATTGGAGGCTAAACTATCATCCTCATTACTTTTGAGGTTTTGGGACTCGGACTGAGCCCAAAACTTCCTTGCACCCATCACATAGAGGCAAAGGTCCTATGTAGTCTAGCTGCCACTATTATACTTGGCTCCAGCCCTGGCCTGTCTGTTCAGTATTGTATGGAAAGGGCCTGGGGTATTTCTGTGCACAAGTAGGACACTGCTGACAGATAAGTACTATATCTTTGTATCATCGTAGTAGTCCTCAGTTTTCACTATGTCCCAAAAGGTATGTTGTCCCCAGTATCCTCTCTTTTTACATAGCCAGTAAGCCACATCTTTTGTGGGCACTTCCTTGAGGAGGCAAATGTAGTCTACCTTGTCTGTCTATTGATTTCCAGGTGGTGTAGGTGCAATATGGGCATCCACATGGTAGACTGTTACATGCATCCCCTAGATGTGTGGATAATGCCATTCCAAATGTCAGCACCTGAAAGGGCACAGGCTGCTAGTGTCCAATCCTGTGTTTTCCACTATAATAGCCACATAGTGAGTCCCTTAAAGACAGCCTAGCTGTCAGTGCATAGGACTATTAGGTCTAGCTTATGAAGGAGGACCATCTAAGCTGCCCAGAGCTCAGCCCACTGGCTACTATGTCCTTCACTTGTATCAAACTAGATACTATCAGTGGATGGCTGAGTGGCCACAACTGTCTAGGGTTAAGGACTGAATCATCATGAGCCATCTGTGTACCAGGCCTGGTCAGGAATTGGACCCTGTCCCTCCTGTATAAATGAAGGGATTTTTGGAGGCTCAGCAGCCTCCACTGAAGACTGTCCTTCAGTTGTCACATAGGTGACAGGTCCAAGTATCAAATGGAGGTCTGCAATTAATGTGTTCCTCTGCTGCAGGCAGGCCTGCCATTTGCCCTTTCTCTGTCTGGGCATTCCTAGGCTTTGGTTTCTGAAAGGTACCATTCAGTCAACCTGCTATAAGGCATGGGGTGCATACTAGCACCAGACACTCCTTGTAATGTCCACCACTTGTAAGGAATAATACGAAGCACAGAGTTGTTGCTCTGCAACATTACATTTAACACAGCCTCCTTCCATAGTGATACAGGAGTTAAGAAGAAAATCACTTAGGCAAATAACTAGGGCATGGGAGTCCTTGGAAAGACTTTTCCGTTTAACAAAAAGTAGCCCCAAATCATTTTCTAACAAAGAGCAGCCTGCCAGCTGGAAGCTTGCATGGATGAATGCCGGCAGGACTAAGGACTTAAAGACATTTTTAAGACAGCAGCTCCATCTTCCCTTCTCTGCCAGCCATGTGTGCTGGAAGAAGCAGACAAAATGGCACCGATCAACTGAAAAGCCCATTGGCATAAGAAGATTAGGGTGAGACGAGCAGCCTTCCCTGCCTGCTATATAAACTTCATACAGGATTGAACCAATCTATGAGCCCTATGTAAATCAGACACCACCTCCTCAAACTGGACTATAAAACTTGGCGCATTTACCACCAGCTGGCCCTTTCTTCTCAGAGACACCTTCCTTTATGGAGAAAGCGGTTTATCTTTCTCTTCTACCTATTAAACTTCCACTCCTAAATTCCTCATATGTGTCTGTGTCCTAAATTTTCCTGGCGCTGGCACAGGACAATGAACCCCAGGGTATATAACCCAGACAATGTGGCCACTTCATAATGGGGACCTTGTCTGGGAGATACCAAGGTATAACATTTATTGAAATGGCAAGTGGAGGAGTGAACTCCAACTTTATCCTTTCACTCTGAGGCTCTCAGCCTCCATTTTAATCCCTTTCATGGAGGATTTAGCTGGCACATGTGGCTACAAGTAGTCCTAGGGCAACTGAAGATTTCTGGCCAGGGATACCCCCTGGTGTTATCCAAAGGCTTCTGGACTGACTCCAGCCACTGACTGCCCTGATGGGGTGTCAGCAACAGGATCTCCAACTTTCCTATCGTAATTTCCTCCTTTCCTGTTTGTAAACATCATCATAACTCTTATCCTCTCTGTGTATGAAATATGCAGTATGTTTTATAATTCACAGAAGTAATCTTGTTTGGCAAGACCAGGGAATGTCTAGTAACTGGGGATATAGCTCAAGGGAAAATGTCTCTGATTTTCTAGGAACTGAGAGATTCCCCTCGCCACTACCACTGTGAATGTCTCTCTCTCAGCCTTTGGTCTAGAGAGCACAAGGCATTTCCAGGTCTCTCTCTGCCCATGGTCTGGAAAGTACATGGCCTTTCCAGGTCTCTCTCTACCCTTGATCTGGAGAGTATGTGGCATTTGCAGCTCTCTCTCTGTCCTTGGTCTGGAAAGCAGCATGTGGCATTTCTAGGCCTCTCTGTCCTTGGCCTGGAGAGCACATTTGGCATTTCCAGGTCTCTCTCTGCCCTTGGCCTGGAGACAACATGGCATGTCAAGGTCACTCTGCCCTTGGTCTAGAGAACACATGGTGTTTCAAGGTCAATAGTGCTACCTAGTGAAATAGAGATCCATAAGGAACATAGTTGGTCCTTCACCGAAATACTCTACCCTCCCAGTTCTCTTCCCTTTTGCACCTCTCTACTAGAAACCAGGCTCTATGCTGCTTCTGTAAATGGGAAAATTCTGCCTTCAACAATTGAGGTAAAATATCATCCAAAGCCAAATTTTAGTCTCAATGCTGTCTCATCAGCAGGAAAAGGGCCACTAAATTCCTATATTCCATTAAGGCACCTATTCTGCCTCCAATTAGAGTGGTACTTAGTAAGGGGATTTTAAGTTCAGAAGTTAAAACTGGAACCATTCTCTACAGGTAAGTACTTCAGCACAGGCCATAATAACAGGATATAAAGTTCAATCCAGCATGCCCCCTCTGCAAAGGTGGTCTTGCCCAACTATTATGTAGTCTTTCTAGAGATCAATTTTTTGGGGAGCCAGGCAGGTCACATGAGTCTAGGAAGTCAAAGAGAAATCACAGGCAAAGAATTAGAGCCACGTGGGTGAGCGTGACTAATCCCAATCACTTAGCTCCTTCGATTTCATGGCTGGGGTCATGCCTGCAACCACGGGCAGCACGTTCTATAAGGTTCCCGGACCCAGGAACCACAGAGGGAAAACACCAGGGTGCACACCCTCATTGTCTTCCTCTCCACCCTGAGTATCACCAAAAGAAAAAAGACTAAAGGAATACCTTTTTCTCCCTTTTCTTTTTAGATGGATACTATCTTAAGCCTGTACGACCTTGGAGTGCATTCTGAAGCACTGGGATTTCTGTCACCCTGAGACTTTAAAGAAAAAGTGGCTAATTTTCTTTTGCACAGGGCATGGCCTTTTTACTAGACCTTTGCAAGCATTACAAAATCAACCTAGTGCTTTTAGCAATCACATCGGGAAGGCCCAAAGAGAATAATTCTCCAAAATTAGAGAAACAACTTCCAGGGGAACCATCTGAGGATCCCCCTTACTTGGGGCTCTTCGAGTTCCCTTCTCATTACAGGACCTTAGGCAAATAAAGGGAGACTTAGATCAATTTTCAGACAACCCTGATAGGTATACAGAAGCTTTCCAAAATGTAACTCAGGTATTTGACCTCTCATAGAAGGATGTTATGCCACTCCTAAGCCAAACCCTAACCACATCTGAGAAGCGGTCAGCTCTACAAATAGCAGAGTATTTCAAAGATAAGCAATATGTCTCCTGTAGTAGGCCAAAAGGGAAAAGAGAAGATAGTAAAGTGGAAAAAATAGGGGTAACACCATTCTCAGTAGGAAAAAGCAGTACCTCTTGACGACCCTTATTGAAACTCCCAGGCTTTTCTATGGTATTTTTCTTTCATGGTTTAACATGGCTTCTATCTCTTTTATAATGTTCTTACAACCTGGGAAAAACTAATTTTCCAACCCTTAAAATGCCTGGTTTAGAGTTGAGCTATGAGAAAGGAAATCCAGAAGCCTGACATGCCAACAATAGGGTAAAAATTTCTTCCCAGTTGGGTTTTTGGCTTCTCTCTTCTTGTGCAAACTTGTAAAAGGGATAATAAGGATCACTGCTAGTATTTTCTGTCAAGTTTTAATGGAAAAGGATTTGTGAGGTTGGTCTTAAGCTGCAGAAAACCTGGTATGCGTTGTGTGTCTTTCTGTATGGTTATGCAAAAGAAAGGGTATCTTAGGTTAAGATACAGACCCAGGATCCTATAAGACTGCTGTTCAAGCCAGCCCAACAAAGTTGTCAGTAACAAACATGGCTACAGGCCTCCATCTTGTTTCATGTCCTTGGGAACATTATCTGTAAACACACGGCAATACTTTGTTTTAGGCTTTGCCATTTTACAATGGTGGCTGTCTTCTTGTGATAAGTCAGTTCCTGGGAGGGCCACAAAATCAACTAAGCCAGCTTATCAATCTGAGTAGGGTCAAGGTATATACTCCAAACAGTATATAGTATAGCTGCTTCAAAAGTTGGTGCCAGAACTCTAAAGGCACATGTTTATGTCCGTATGTTTCCAAAAGGCCCCACCCAAGCTGTTCAGGATAACTGGCAACCACCAATTCACAAGGCTATCCCTTCACTAGAACTTCCAAGGCTTGAATTTATGTCACTGCAATTTTAGCTTGTTCAAGGCCACATCTTCCTTTGTGGACAAGTTCCAGTGGTCCTCCTTCTTGATAAGCCATCTAGGGGCCTAAAGAGTTGCACCAAATAGGGGAAAAAAAGTACACCAATACCCTAGAAGGCCTAAGAAAGTTTGCAACTGCTCTGGTGTGGTATGACATGGGCAGGCCTGTAGCTTATTCTATAATGGCAGACTGAATAAATTTAGTGTCACCCCACTAGATGACACCCAGATATTTGATATGCCTGGACCCTGGACGTTGCATTGACCCTCCATCTTTCCTCTGTAGGTCAAGTGAGACAGCAAGGTAGGGGCTGTAGTTTCTAAGCTAAAAAATGACTCAGAAGATATCATGATATCATCAATATAATGGAAAACACATACCCCACTGTAGTGGTCCACTGACTGAAGTTGGAGGCCCTTCTGCCACAACAGACAGTGGAGCTAAGTAAACATCCTGTGGGAAAGACAGTAAAGATTCATTGTTCTCTTTTCCCAGAGAAATGCAAATTGGTCTTGATGCTCTGGGGCAATGGGGATGCTAAAGAAGGCCTTGGTAAACCACTCAGCAAGAGAAAAGGACAAACAATCCCATTAAAAGTGGCAAAAAGACATGAACAGATATTTCACAAAAGAAGACATATAAGCAGCCAACAAACATGAAAAAATGCTCGACATCACTACTTATCAGAGAAATGCAAACTAAAACCACACAGACATTTCATCTTACATGAGTCAGAAGGACTATAATTTAACAGTCAAAACAACAACAACAAACAACAAACATATTGGCAGCGATGTGGAGTAAGGTAGCCTTGTACACTGTTGGTGGGAATGTGAATTGGTACCACCTCTATAAAAACAGTACAGATGTTTTGCAAAGAACTAAAAACAGAACTATCATTCAACACAGCAGTGCCACAGCTGGGTATTTACCCAAAGGAAAATAAATTATTATACAAAAATGACACTTTCACTCATGTGTTTACTGCAGTATTATTCACTGCAGTAAAGTCATGGAATCAACCTAAGTATTCATCGATGGATGACTGTATAAAGAAAATGTGATATATATGGGTGTCTGGCAAGAAGGCTGAATAGAAGAGTTTTGGTCTGTAGCTCCCAGCAATATCAATGCAACAGGGGGTGATTTCTGCATTTCCAATGAAGTATCTGGCTTGTCTCACTGGGACTGGTTAGAGAATGGGTACAGCCCACAGAGGGCGAGCCAAAGCAGGGTGGAACATTGCCTAACCTGGGAAGCTCAAGGGGTCTGCGAACTCCCTCCCCTAGCTAAGGGAAGCCGTGAAGGACTGTGCTGTGAGGAACAGTGCATTCCGGTCCAGATACTATGCTTTTCCTATGGTTGTTACAACCTGCAGACCAGGAGATTTCCTCAGGTGCCTACACCACCAGGGCCCTGGGTTTCAAGCACAAAACTAGGCAGCTGTCTGGGCAGTCACCAACCTAGCTGCGGGAGCTTTTTTCATACCCTAATAGTGCCTAGAATGCCAGCAAGACAGAACCGTTCACTTTCCTGGAAAGGTGGGTGAAGCCAAGTGGTTTAGCTCAGCGGATCCCACCCCCATGGAGGCCAGCAAGCTAAGATCCACTGGCTTTAAATTCTTGCTGCCAGTACAGTACTCTGAAGTCAACCTGGGACACTCAAGCTTGGTGGAGGGTGGGGTGTCTGCCATTACTGAGGCTTGAGTAGGCAGTTTTCCCCTCACAGTGTAAACAAAGCTACCAAAAAGTTCAAACTGGGAAAAGCCCACTGCAGCTCACCAAAGCCACCGTAGTCAGACTGCCTCTCTGGATTCCTCCTCTCTGGGTAGGGCACCTCTGAAAGAAAGGCAGCAGCCCCAGTCAGGGGCTTACAGATAGAACTCCCATCTCCCTGGGACATAGCACTTGGGGGAAGGGGTGGCTGTGGGTACAGCTTCAGCAGATTTAAAGGTTCCTGCCTACTGGCTCTGAAGAGAGCAGTGGATCTCCCAGCACAGGACTCAAGCTCTGCTAAGGCACAGACTGCCTCTTCCAGTGAGTCCCTGACCCCCATGCCTTCTGGCTGGGAGACACCTCCCAGCAGGGGTTGACAGACACCTCATACAGGAGAGCTCTGGCTGACATATGGTGAGCACACCTCTGGGACGAAACTTCCAGAGGAAGGAACAGGAAGCAATCTTTGCCGTTCTTCAGCCTCTGCCAGTGACACCCAGGCAAACAGGGTCTGGAGTGGACCTCCAGCAAACTCCAGCACACCTGCAGCAGAAGGGCCTGATTGTTAGAAGACAAGCATAGAAAGGCATAGCAGCAACATCAACAAAAAGGACATCAACTCAGAAACCCCATCTGAAGGTTACCAGCATAAAAAAACAAAGGTAGATAAACCCACAAAGATGGGGAAAAACCAGCTCAAAAAGGCTGAAAACTTCAAAAACCAGAAACCCTTTTCTCCTCCAAAGGATCAAAACTCCTTGTCAGCAAGGGAACAAAACTGGATGAAGAATGAGTTTGACGAATTGACAGAAGCAGGCTTCAGAAGGTGGGCAATAACAAACTCCTCTGAGCTAAAGGAGTATGTTTTAACACAATGCAGGTAAGCGAAGAACCTTGAAAAAAGGCTAGGTGAACTGCTAACTAGAATAATCAGTTTAGAGAAGAACATAAATGACCTGATAAAGCTGAAAACCAGCACAGGAACTTTGCGAAGCACACATAAGTATCAATAGCTGAAATGATCAAGTGGAAGAATGTGTATCAGAGGCTGAAAATCAACTTAATGAAATAAAGTGTGAAGACAAGATCATAGAAAAAAGAATGAAAAGGAACAAAGTCTCCAAGAAATATGGGACTATGTTAAAAAACCAAACCTACGTTTGATTAGTGTACCTGAAAGTGTTGGAGAGAATGGAACCAAGTTGGAAAACACTCTTCAGAATATTATCCAGAAGAACTTCTCCAAGTTAGCAAGACACGCCAACATTCAAATTTGGGAACTACAGAGAACACCACAAAGATACTCCCTGAGAAGTGCAACCCCAAGACACATAATCGTCAGATCCACAAAGGTTGAAAAGAAGGAAAAATGTTAAGAGTAGCCTGACAGTAAAGTTGGGTCACCCACAAAGGGAAGCCCATCAGATTAACAGTAGATCTCTCTGTGGAAATCCTACAAGTCAGAAGAGAGTGGGGACCAATATAGAACATTTTTAAAGAAAATAATTTTCAGCCCAGAATTTCTTATCTAGCAAAACTAAGCTTCATAAGTGAAGGAGAAATAAAATCCTTTACAGAGAAGGAAATGCTGAGAGATTTTGTCACCAGGCCTGCCTTAGAACAGTTCTTGAAAGAAGCAGTAAATATGAAAAGGAAAAACCAGTACCAGCCTCTGCAAAAACATACCAAATTATAAAGACTATCGACACTATGAATAAACTGCATCAACTAATGGGCAAAATAACTAGCTAGCATATTAATGACAGGAACAAATACACACACAACAATATTAACCTTAAATGTAAACTAGCTAAAATCCCCAATTAAGACACAGACTGGCAAATTCAATAAAGAGTCAACGTCCATTGCTGTGCTGTTTACAGGAGACGCATCTCATCTGCAAAGACACAGAGAGGCTCAAAATGAAGGAATGGAGGAAGATACACAAAGCAAATGGACAGCAAAAAAAGCAGTGATTGCAATCCTGGTATTTGATCCAAAACAGGCTTTAAACCAACAAAGATCAAAAAGACAAAGAAAGGCGTTATATAATGATAATGGGATCAATGCAGCAAGAAGAGCTAAATATCCTAAATAAATATGCAAACAATACAGAAATGCCCAGATTCATAAAGCAAGTTCTTAGAGACCTACAAAGAGACTTAGACTCCCATACAATAATAGTGAAAGACTTTAACACCCCACTGTCAATATTAGACAGATGAATGAGACAAAAAATTAACAAGGATATCCAGGACTTGAACTCACTTCTGGACCAAGCAGATCTAATAGACATCTGCAGAACTCTCCACCCCAAATAAACAGACAATACATTCTTCTCAGCACCACATCACACTTATTCTGATACTGACCACATAATTGGAAGTAAAACATTCCTCAGCAAATGCAAAAGAACAGAAATCATAACAAACAGTCACAGTGCAATCAAATTAGAACTCGGGATTAAGAAACTCATTCAAAACCATACAACCACATGGAAACTGAACAACCTGCTCCTGAATGACTACTGGGTAAATAATAAAATTCAGGTAGAAATAAGTAAGTTCTTTGAAACCAATGAGAACAAAAACACAATGTACCAGTATTTCTGGGACACAGCTAATGCAGTGTTTAGAGGTAAATTTATAGCACTAAAGGCCCACAGGAGAAAATGGGAAAGATCTAAAATTGACACCCTAACATCACAATAAAAAGAACTAGAGAAGCAAGAGCAAACAAATTCAAAAGCTAGCAGAAGACAAGAAATAACTAAGATCAGAGCAGAACTGAAGGAGACAGAGGCACAAAAAACCCTTCAAAATCAATGAATCCAGGAGCTGGTTTTTGAAAAGATTAACAAAATAGACCACTAGCCAGACTAACAAAGAAGAAAAGACAGAAGAATCAAAACATTAAAGGGGATATTATCACTGATCCCACAGAAATACGAACTACCATCAGAGAATAGTATAAACACTAATATGCAAATAAACTAGAAAATCTACAAGACATGGATAGATTCCTGGACACATGCATACTCTCACGACTAAACCCAGAAGTTGAATCCCTGAATAGACCAAGTTCTCAAATTGAGGCAGTAAATAATAGCCTACCAACAACAACAAAAAAAGCCCAGGAACAGACGAATTCACCAGCTGAATTCTACCAAAGGTAGAAAGAAGAGCTGGTACCATTCCTTCTGAAATGATTCCAAACAATAGAAAAAGAAGGACACCTCCCTAACTCATTTTATCAGGCCAGCATCATTTTGATACCAAAGCCTGGAAGAGACACAACAGACATAGAAAATTTCAGGCCAATATCCCTGATGAACATCAATATGAAAATCCTCAATAAAATACTGGCAAAACAAATCCAGCATCACATCAAAAGGCTTAGCCAGCCAAGTGTGGTGGCTCACAAGGTCAGGAGATCGAGACCATCCTGGCCAACATGGTGAAATCCCAACTATACTAAAAATAAAAAAATAAGCTGAGCCTGGTGGCGCGTGCCAGTAGTCCCAGCTACTGGGGAGGCTGAGGCAGAGGAATCACTTGAACCCGGGAGGTGGAGATTGCAGTGAGCTGAGACTGTGTCACTGCACTCCAGCCTGTAGACAGCAAGACCATCTCAAAAAAAAAAAAAAAATAGCTTAGCCATCACGGTCAAGTCAGCTTCATCTCTGGGATGCAAGGCTGGTTCAATATATGCAAATCAATAAACATAATTTATCACATAAACAGAACCAGTGGCAAAAACCACATGATTATCTCAATAGATGCAGAAAAGGCCTTTGATAAAATTCAATACCCCTTCATTCTGAAAACGCTCAATAAACTAGGTATTAATGGAACGTATCTCAAAATAATAACAGCTCTGTATGACAAACCTACAGCCAATATCATACTGAATGGGCAAAAGCTGGAAGCATTCGCTTTGAAAACTGGCACAAGACAAGGATGCCCTCTCTAACGACTCCTATTCAGAATAGTATTGGAAGTTCTGGCCAGGGCAATCAGGCAAGAGGAAGAAAGAAAGGGTATTCAAGTAGGAATAAAGGAAGTCAAATTGTCTCTGTTTGCAGATGACATGATTGTATATTTAGGAAGCCTCATCATCTCAGCCCAAAATCTCCTTAACCTGATAAGCAACTTCAGCAAAGTCTCAGGATATAAAATTGATGTGCAAAAATCACAAGCATTCCTATAAACCAATAATAAACAGAGAGCAAACCGTAAGTGAAATCCCATTCACCAATTGCTACAAAGGGAATAAATACCTAGGAATACAACTCACAAGGTATGTTAAGGATCTCTTCAAGGAGAACTACAAGCCATTGCTCAAGGAAATAAGAGAAGACACAAACAAATGGAAAAACATTCCATACTCATGGATATGAAGAATCAATATCATGAAAATGGCCATACTGTCCAACATAATTTATAGATTCAATGCTATCCCCATCAAGCTACCGTTGACTTTCTTCACACAATTAGAAAAAACTACTTTAAATTTCATCTGGAACCAACAAAGAGCCCACATAGCCAAGACAATCCTAAGCAAAAAGAACAAAGCTTGAGGCATCACACTGCCTGACTTCAAACTATACTACAAGGCTATAGTAACCAGAACAGCATGGTACTGGTACCAAAACAGAGATATAGACCAATGGAACAGAACAGAGGCCTCGGAAATAACACCACACATCTACACCTATCTGATCTCTGACAATCCTAACAAAAACAAGCAGTGGGGAAAGGATTTCCTATTTAAGAAATGGTGTTGGGAAAACTGGCTAGCCATATGCAGAAAACTTAAACTGGATCCCTTTCTTATACCTTATACAAAAATTAGCATAAGATGGATTAAGGACTTAAATGTAAGGCCTAAAACCATAAAAACCCTAAAAGAAAACCTAGGCATTCAATTTAGGACATAGGCATGAGCAAAGACTTCACGACTAAAACACCAAAAGCAATGGCAACAAAAGCCAAAATTGACAAATGGGATCTACTTAAACTGCAGACCTTCTGGACAGCAAAATAAACTACCATCAGAGTGACCAGGCAACCTACAAAATGGGAGAAAATTTTTGCAATCTATCCATCTGACAAATGGCTAATATCCAGAATCTACGAAGAACTTAAATTCACAAGGAAAAAAAACCAAACCGATCAAAAAGTGGTCAAAGTATATGAATAGATACTTCTCAAAAGAACACATTTATGTGGCCAAGAAATGTTGTGAAAAAAGCTCATCATCACTGTTCATTAGAGAAATGCAAATCAAAGCCACAGTCAGAATGATGATCATTAAAAAGTCAGGAAACAACAGATACTGGAGAGGATGTTGAGAAACAGGAATGCTTTTACACTGTTGGTGGGAGTGTAAATTAGTTTAACCACTGTGGAAGACAGTGTGGCGATTCCTCAAGAATCTAAATCTAGAAATACCTTTTGACCCAGCAATCCCCTTACTAGGTATATACCCAAAGGATTATAAATTTTTCTATTATAAAGACACATGCACATGTATGTTTATTGCAGCACTGTTCACAATTCAAAGGCTTGGAACCAACCTAAATGCCCATCAATGTTAGACTAGATAAAGAAAATGTGACACATATACACCATGGAATATTATGCAGCCATAAAAAAGGATGAGTTCGTGTCCTTTGCAGGGACATGGATAAAGTTGGAAACCATCATTCTCAGCAAATTAACACAGGAACAGAAAATGAAATACTGCATGTTCTCACTCAGAAGTGGGAGATGAACAATGAGACCACATGGACACAGGGATGGGAACATCATACATGGGGAGCTTTTTGGGGGTGGGGAGCTTTTTGGGGGTGGGGAGCTAGGGGCGGTATAGCGTTAGGAGAAATACCTAATGCAGATGACAGGTTGATTGTTGCAGCAAACCTCCATGGCACGTGTATACCTATGTAACAAACCTGCATATTCTGCACATGTATCCCAGAACTTAAAGTATAATTTTAAAAATGTGGTGTGTATATATATATATATATGTATATGTATACATACACCATGAAATACTATTCAGCCATAAAAAAGAATGACATCATGTCCTTTGCAGCAATATGGATGGAGTTTGAGAGCTAATGTTCTCAAACATTCCTAAGTGAAGTAACTCAGGAAATCAACCACCACATGTTTGCTCTTATAAATGTCAGCTAAACATTGGGTACAGATGGACGTAACAAGGGAAATAACAGACCCTGGGGTCTCCAAAGTTGGTAGAGTTTTAAGGATTAAAAATTTACCTACTGTATACAATGTTTCGATGTATACCCATCCAAACAGTTGGATGATACCCATCATCCAAATCTTTACTATTAGGATGATGGGTACACCACAAGCCCAAACCCTACCATTACTCAGTGTATCCATGTAACAAACCTGCAAGTGTACTTCTGAATGTAAAATTAAAAAAGTCAAAAGATAGCATATACTAATGCAAATTTCAACACAGCAAGAAAAATAACAATAATTAACATTTATATACCTAACACCAAATCATCAAATATTTTACAAAAACTGACAGAAGCTGGGTACAGTGATGCATGCCTGTAATCCCAGCTATGTGGGAGGTTGATGTGGCAGTATTGCATAAACCCAGGAGTTCAAGTCCAGTCTGGCAACATAGTGAGAACCTGTCTCTTAAAAATAAACCAAATAGAATTGAAATGAGAAACAGTCTACAGTAATAGTTGGAGGCTTCAATACCCTACTCTTAATTGCTAGAAAACCAGACAGAAGGAAATAGAAGACTTAACACAATAAATCAACTTGTTTTCAGACAAATACAAAATACCCTACCCCGAAAATATACATTCTTCCCATGTGTATATAAGACATTTTCTAGGATAAATTAAGTTTCAACAGATTTAAAAAGATAGCTATCAAAGTATCTTTTCCCATCACAATAGGATGAAGTTATAAATTAATAATAGAAGTAAAACAAAAAACCCCCACAGTTTTCTGGAAATTATATAAATAGCACACTCAGACAACTAATGGATTAAAAGAAAAATTACAAGGGAAATTAGAAAATGTTTCGAGACAAAAATGACAACACAGCATATCAAAACTTATATGACACAGTGAAAATAATGGTAAAGGAGATATTTATACTTATAAAGGATTACAGTAAAAAGCAAGATCTGAAACCAACAACCTAAGAT
>NW_016107338.1:10275261-10312569 GCF_001604975.1 Cebus imitator | reverse complement strand
GCAAACCTTTAGCTAATTACCTTAACCCCCCCCCAAAAAAAAAAACAGAGAAATCTGAAATTACTAAATTCAGAAATGAAAGTAGGAACATTATTACTAATTCTATAGAAATAAAAAGGATAATATAGTACTATGAACAATTTTATGGCAACAAATTGTCTAACCAGGTGAAATAAACAAATTACTAGAAACACAAAGCCTACTAAAAATAAATCAGAAAGTAATAGACAATCTAAATAGACAGAGAAATAATAAGGAGATTGAATCAGTAATAAAAAATTTCCTGCCAAAGAAAAGCTCTACCCCTGATAGCTTTACTGGTGAATTATATCAAACACTTAGAGAGAAAACAATACCATTTCCTAACTCATTCTATAAGGCCAGTATTACCCTACTACCCAAGTTGGACAATAACAATAAAAAAATAAAAATAAAACCATAGACCAATTTCCCTCACCAATATTAATGCATAAATCCACAACAAAATACTAGCAAACTGAACTCAGCAGCATATTAGTAAGATTATATACCATGACCAAGTAAGATTTATTCTGGGAATGCATAAATGGTTCAACATATGAAAATTAATTAATGTGATATAACTTGAATAGAATGAAGGTAGAAAAACCCACATAATCATCTCAATTGAGGTAGAAAAAACATTTGACAAAATTCAACATCCTTTCACGATAAAACCCTCAACAATCTAGGTTAGAAGAAAACTAACTCAACAATAAAATCTCTATACAAAAAACCCTACCATTCATCAAACTCAGGTGTGAAACACTCAAAAGCTTTTCCTCTAAGATCAGCAACAAGACAAACATGCCCACTTTTACCACATCTATTCAACGTAGTACTGAAAGTTGGATTGGAGGATTTAATATTGTTAGGCTGTTAATTTTACCCAAAAGTGACCAACAGACTCAATGCAATTATATCAAAATTCCTATGTCTTTTATGCAGAAATAGAAAACCATCCTTAAATATACTTGGGTCCCAAGGGACCCCAGATATCCAAAATAATCTTGAAAAAGAAGAATGAAGTTGGAGGACCCATACTTCCTGATTTCAAAACTTTATAAAACTACTGTAAACAAAACAGTGTGGTGTGGCACAAAGACAGACATATAGACCACTGGAATAAAAAAGAAAGTCGGCAAATAAACCCTCCCATATATGGTCACATGATTTTTGATAAAGCTATCAAGAAAAGCTTACCAACGTACTCTGCTACTACCTGCTTAAGATTGCCTGTCTCTGGATACCTTAGCCCAAAGTATTCTTTCACTTACAGAAAAAGAGACTAAACATTTTTCTGTGTGTTTACTTGTCATCTTATTTTGTGACTTGCCTTATTTTTATTTTGTGATGTGCCTGATTGTAATTCTTGCTAGCTTTTTACTGGAGTGTTTTACTTCTTACTTCTTATTGATTCTGTATATTAGGTACATTAACCCTTTGTATGGCATATGGTGAATCTGTTGAACCAACACATGTTATTGAAACTTTGCCCCACTGATTTGAATTGCTACTTTTACTGTACAGTAAATTAATATATATGCATATGAATCTAGTTCTGGGCAATATACCACAGTGATTAGGAGTATGGACTCTGAAACTAGGCTGCCTTAATTCAATTCCAACCTCTCAGGAAGAGACTACTTGGTTGTAAACACCCTAATATCAATAATTACCTAAATTCCAGCATTGTTAATCTGACAAATATATAAATAATATAAAATGAAGTACTATGTAAATATTTGAAAAGTGAATAATATAAAATATATACCAGAAACTCTAGTTATTAAGTCATTACAATATGCTAGATACTTCATATATATTATTAATTCATTTGATACTTAAAACACACTAGGGATTTATGTATTATCATCACCACAGGTAATAAAATGAAAGCAAACATACTTAGGTAAATTACACAAAATTATGCAGTTAGTAAGTGAGAGAGCTCGGAGTTTAATCAACAGGCCCTAAATATAAGAATATTACTATGAGGGTGCTGGAGCTGAGGAAATGGGCCCGAAAGAACCCATCTCTTTGTTTACTTCACACTTGTACCTAGTAGCCTTGTCTCTTCAGTTTATTTTCTACAGTGCAGCCTAAGTGATCATACTCTAAACAAGGAATCAGCAAACTGTGACTTGTCATCCAAGTTCAACCCAAACTAAGAATGGTTTTTGGAAAAGAAATCACAGGAACAGTTTTACGTGACACTTGAAAATTATATTCAAATTTCAATGTCTATATATAAAGTTTTATTGGAATACATCCAAACTTATTTGTGTATGTATTGACTATGCCTGCTTTTGCTCTATAATGGCAGAGTTAAATAGATGCAACAGAGCCCGTATGGCTTGTAAAAAGTCTAAAATATTTGCAACACTTAGCCAGACATGGCACATGCCTGTAATGTTAGCTCCTTTGGAGGCTAAGATGGGAGGATTGCTTGAGTCTAGGAGTTCAAGGTTATAGTAAGCTATGATCACACTACTACATTCCAACCTAGGTGAAAAACTGAGACAAGAAAGAAAAGAAAGAGGAAGGAAGGAAGGGAGGGAGGGAGGGCGGGTGGGCAGGAAATAAGGAAGGAAAGAAGGAAGGGCAGGAAATAAATAAGGGAGGAAGGGCAGGAAATAAGGAAGAAAGGAAGGGAAGTAAGGAAGGAACAAAGGAAGGAAGGAAGGTAGGAAGGGAGGGAAAAAGGGTGGGAGGGAGGAAGGGAAAGGCAGGAAGGCCTGCCTAAAGAATTTGCTACCTGGGCCTTTATAGGAAAAGTTTTCTAGCAAATATATTGATAATATCAATCTTCTGTTTAAAACGATTTAGAAGATTCCTATTGCCTTTGAGATAAATTCTAACTCCTTTATATGGAATGTAAGCCCCTTTAGTCTCTCTGCTTTGTAGCCCTATCAACTTTCTTGTCATGTTGTATGTCTTGTAACTTTTTACTACTGATAATATGCTAGTACAAAATGGACTATTTTCAGGTTAACTGATACAGTTTGTATGATCCCATTGTGATTCATATGTCATTATCTTTAGTCTTTTAGGAAAAGACATCTCAGAGGTAGAAAATCATGTATAAGTAGGAATAGTCTTGTTTATTTTACAAGCTTTTAATTTCAAAAAATGTAATATTTTCCAATCTGTAGTCTATAGAACTCTGGCTAGATGAAATTTAGATAGTAAGAATTAATCTATTAAAAGAATAAATTCTTTTAGACAATTTCTACATGGAAACTTAAATGTATATAGTAGATACATGAGCTTAAATAGAACTTTGAGGCTTTAATGCTCTCAATATTTAGAGCTTCTGTAAAGCAGACCTTTGGGCTATAAATATAGCTATGTATGAAGAGTAACAATGCAGCATTCTAAATAGTGACTGTTTGCTTCTCAAATAAAAAGGATAGTAAAACCATTTCTATACTTCCCTTATTTTAAATTTTCATGTTTTATGTGTAAAAATCATCATGGGTTAGGGTTAGCCTATCAATAGAAAGGCTATTGGATGAAGGAGATTTTATATTGGACACTTTACACTGTTATTGGCTAAACTGAGACTAAAGGCTGAAAAAGGTTAAGATTTGAGAAAAGTTTAGAAGGTATCTTTCATGATTATGTTTATAAATTAATAATTAAATATTAGACATTACAGAACATAATACCTTGAGAGACAAATTTTACCAGGCACCAAACATTTAAATACTCATCTCTTTATATCTTCTCTTGGCTAGAAAAAGATTAAAACTATCGACATAAAAAATAAAGAAATATGCAGAAAATCTTTTATTGGGGTAAGTGGCAAAGGTGAAAAGGTAAAGATAAGGAAAAAAGTCAATGGGGCTGGAAAATCTAAAAAGTGCAATTAATTTTCTGACACTGTGATGTCTGCATGTATAGATTTTGATGAAAATAATAAAATCTTCCCTCAATATAATATGCCTGCTCAATTAGATATCACAAAATGCAGATGATGAACAATAGAATGTTCACACTTTTGAAAGTAATTAGGCTTTTTCATGATCCATAAAAATATAATGGATCATTATTCATGATTTTTCATGATCCATATAATTAATTGAATGATGTACATTTAGAATTTAAATATCAAACTTAATCCAAAGATGACTGATCTAATGTGATGAATGCATAATAATATCTAAAACATCAAAGCTTAAACTACAAAATGTCTTCATTGCGCACAAAATTCAAGAAAAGCACCTTCTAGAAGTATTTCTTGCTTTCAAGAAGCTTCTGCTCTATTGTTTCTGTGACAACAATGAAATTGCTGTCTAACAATGTCTAAACCATCCCAGCTTAATCTAAACTACACAGTGTCTTCATTGTGCAAAAGATTCAGGTAAAAGTGCCTTCTAGAAGTATTCCTTCTTTCAAGGAGCTTTTGTTCTATTGTTTCTGTGAAAACAATGAAGTTGCTGTCTAACAGAATATGCTGGGAAACTAGGAAAGGACTCGTAATTTGTTCATTTGATCTCAACATGGCTCTGTGGTGCAAGACCTTTTAAAACAGAAACCTGATACAGAGTTTCTTTTTTCATAAGAAACTGGTCAGTTTTACTGTTCTGTAGCTAATAAATAGGAGAGCCAGAATGTACCTGATTTTGACCTCTTAGATACACTTTGTACTATGGTTACTTTAAAAATATATGTGAGAACATTCATACTTTGTTACTCTACACTGAAATCTAAGAGACAAACAAAGCACCTTCAAGATTTGTGGGACATGTTTTGCCCTATGTCCTGGATTCTACAGCTTTACTTCAGAGACTGAATTAGAAAGACATTTAAGCTTATTAGATAGATAGGTGTCATCCCCTTGTATCAAGGTACATGAAGAGAAAAGTTCAAGAATTATAAATTCTTAGAAAACATAAAAGATCCATTGGATTCAGCAAGGAAAATGGCAACAAATCAAAAGATACTAGATGGCTATTGACCAGTTTCACGAAGGCAAACCTGCAAGTCAAGATGGAATAATGGTTTCCCACCATGTGTCTAAGACTACAAATGACACTAATCCTTTTTAATGATCACAAAAGCTGACAACTTACTCAGCCTTAGAACTGAAGGCACAAAATCATCTCTGAAAATGACTCACCATAAACAGGTCACGAGCACCAATGTCAACAGCTAGGAGAAATGCCTTTTCAAATCTCTGGTACCTACAAAGCAGAAAAAAATGTTATGTTAGTTGTTAACAAGAATATATAAAAGGAAAGAGCTGTTTACTTAACATATTTGTGTGATACTGTCATTATCCTTCTGATTGGAAAAATATTTTCAAATAGAAGGGATTTGGCTTACTAGGATCTTCCATATGTGAAAAGTTGTTACATTTAGGAGGGGCTGAGGTACAGAGCCTGTGGAGGCCTTACTTTGAAGAATAAACATAACCCCAAGTAGACACTGCTGACTATGATAGCTTAGGAAACATGTTGCCTCTTCTTATTAGTCCTTCTCAGCTACAGAAATCAAAAGGCAATTGTGTTTAATTTTGTGAATGAAGAGTGTCTTGTACTAGAAAGTTTATTGATTCATTATATATTCAGTGGAGGTCGGTTATACTAAGGAAGAGGTCAGAGGATTAGCAAATTGTACAATTTGTCCATGCATTTACTGCAGTGTTGCATTTTTCCCCATTCCATTGTAACTATTCTGGCAATACTAATTATCCATTTTCTTTTTCATTTCTTTTTTAATACAGGGCCTCACTCCGTCACCCACACTGAAGTGCAGTGGTGCAATCATGGCTCACTGCAGCCTTGACCTCCAGGGCTTAGGTGATCCTCCTACCTCAGTCTTCCAAGTAATTGGGACTGTAGGCGTGCACCAATACGCCCAGATATTTTTTTGTATTTTTCATAGAGGTGGGGTTTTTGCCATGTTGCTCAGGCTGGTCTCAAACTCCTGGGCTCAAGCAAACCACCAACCTCAGCATCTCAAAAGCACTGAGATTACAGGCATGAGCCATTGTCATCCATCTTCTTAGGATCAAACTTAAAGATAAATTCTCATCTTGCGTGTCCTTTTGGTCATATCTAATTCTATAAACGGCCCTTCCTTGAAACCCTCTCCTACCTTGGCTTGCCCTGCTTTCCTTAATTTTTTGTTTTCCCTTCCTTAGATTGTGTTCTTCTCAGTCTCCTTTGCTGGTTCATTTTTCTCTGCCTCCCCATGAAATCAGTATTCTATGATCTTCTTTTATTTTACCCACTCTCTCCAATCTCCTCAATAACCTTATCACTCCCCGGACATTGTTAATCAATTATCAGTGGCTTATAAATCTATATCTCTGGGATCCATATCTTCTCCGAGCTCCAAATTATTATTTCAAGGCACCTCAAAGCTAAGATGTCTAACACGTTCACTGAAACATCAATTTGGCAATCATATAGGGGAAACTGAAATTGGAGAGAGTGAAATTAACAGGGATAAGTTAGGATGTGCTCTTCCTTCCAGGTGAGAGGTAATGATAGACAGTAGACAGTAGATGGTAATGATACATAGTAAAATAAAAAAAACTGGAAGCATGGTGAAACAGAAATAGCAAAAGGAGACTCCCAACTAGATTGTTTATAGAATATAGAACCTAGTTAAAGTACATTAAAGTACATCACAGGACTATGAAAGGAAAGTAAGTAAATACCAAGGGGGCCATATTCTAAATAAAAAAATAACCAATTAAGCAAAATCCCTTTATAGAATCACAGTGAGGACTCCTCAGCAGACAACAACTAAGGGGGAAAACAGGGCAGAACTACTTACAGGGCCATTCCCTTAGGAGATGAGTCTGAACAAAACTCAAGTTAAAGCTGATAAGCTCAGACTGCTGATTAAGCCAAGTACAAGAGCTAAACCCAAGAATTCTGATTAAGCCAAGGGCTAAAAGAGACCCAAGTTAGTAGTGCCCCTAACTTTCACAGAAACAAATAAATAAATTCATGTCTAGATTAAAGCCCTTCTAATAGAGGCCCTCAATGATTAACATAAATTAAAATCAAACAAGTATGAGTTCACAATCAATGATCATCAAAAACATAAGAAAATGAGGCACTATAACTAAAAATTAGAAAAATAACCAATTTACATCTCCAAGGATTTCAGATAATTGAATTGTTAAAGTAGGCATATAAAATAATTCAATATAAATATTTAAAGAAAGAAATGAGGGAGTCATGAAAATAAGCACGTAATATCATACAATAAAGAATCAGGTTAATATTTTAAAGAATAAAATAGAACTTTTAGAAATAAAAGAATTAATAACTGAAGTTAAATAATTAGACACTTTTTTTTTTTTTTTTAAATTGGGTCTTGCTCTGTTACCCAGGCTGGAGTGCAGTGGCTTGATTATAGCTCTCTATGGCCTCAACCTTTTAAGTACCTCAAGTCTCTTAGGAGACCTTGAATCTCCTAAATAGCTGTGACTGTATACAAGCATGTGCCACGTGCTGGAGTAATACGTTTTTTTTTTTGTAGATGTGAGGTTTCATTATGTTGCCCAGGCCGGATTCAAATCCATGGGCTCGAGTGATCTTCCTGCCTCGGCCTCCCAAAGTGCTGGGACAATGGGTGTGAGCCCCACTGTGCTCAGTCAATTTGACACATTTGAAGAAAGAATTGGTGAAGTAAAAGTGCATAAATTATGTATAAGTCAGGAACTACTCGGAATGTTACACAGAGAAAATAGAGATTAAAAATATAAAGACAGCTAAGCAAATTAAAGAATATGAAAAAGTCTATTATGACTACACAGGGGATTAAGTTAATGGATAAGAATTTCCAGACATGATAAATGATATGAGACAATCAGCACAAAAGAAACAATGTATATCAGGCAGGATAAATAAAAACAATATTTAAAATATTCACATTTGTAATGGAAATGCAGAACTGAACAAAAAATGAAAATTAGGCCAGGCAAGGTGGCTCACGCCTATAATCTCAGTACTTTGGGAGGCTGAGGTGGGTGGAGCACCTGAGGTCAGGAGTTTGAGATCAGCCTCGCCAACATGGTGAAACCTCATCTATACTTAAAAAAAAAAGAAAAATTAGCTGGGAGTGGTGGCGGGTGCCTGTAATCCCAGCTGCTCAGGAAGCTGAGGCAGGAAAATCACTTGAATCTGGGAAGAAGAGGTTTGAGTAAGCTGAGATTGTGCCACTGCACTCCAGCCTGGGCCAGAAGAGTGAAACCTGGTGTCACAAAAAAGAAAAANAAAAAAAAAAAAAAAAAAAAAAAAAAAAAAAAAAAAAAAAAAAAAAAAAAAGAAAGAAAATTTATATGGAACCAAAAAAAAGCCTGAATACCCAAAGCAATTCTAAGCAAAAAGAACAAAGTTGGAAGCATCAAATTATACACTTCAGATTCCTACAAAGCCACAGTAAACAAAACAGCATGGTAATGGTACAAAAACAGACACATAAACCAATGGAACAGATTAAAGAACTTAGTAAAAAAGCCAAACACCTGCAACCGACCTTCTGATCTTTGACAAGGTAGACAATAGCAGCAATGGGAAAAATGACTTCTTATTTAATAAATGGGGCTAGAATAACTGAATAGTCATATACAGATGACTGAACTAGGCCCCTTCCTTTCAATATATAAAAAAATCAATTAAAGATGAATTACAGACTTAAATGTAAAACCTTAGAAGAAAACCTAGGAAATATAATTATGACATAGCCCTGGCAAAGATGTCATGACAAAGACTCCACAAGCAATTGCAAGAAAAACAAAAAATTGACGAATGGGAAGACCTAATTAAACTAAAGAGCTTCTGCGGCCATGCGTGGCAGCTCATGCCAGTAAACCCAGCACTTTGGGAGGCCAAGGAGTGTGGATCATGAGGTCAGGAGTTCAAGACCAGCTTGGCCAAGATGGTGATACCCCGTCTCTACTAAAAATACAAATACTAGCCAGGCATGGTCACGGGCCTCCTGTAATCCCAGCTATTTGGCAGGCTATGGCAGAGAATTGCTTGAACCCGGGAGGTGGAGGTTGCAGTGAGCCAAGATCACACCACTACACTCTAGCCTGGGTGACAGAGTGAGACTCTGTCTCAAAAAGAAACAACAACAACAACAACAACAAAAAGCTTCTGCATAGCAAAAGAAACTATCAAGAAAGTAAACAGACAACCTACAGAATGGGAGAAATACTCACCAACTATGCATTTGACAAAGGTCTAATATCCAGAAACTATAAAGAAGTTAAACAAATTAACAGGCAAAAACTTACAACCCCATTAAAAAATGGGTAAAGGATATGAACAGACACTTCTCAAAGTAAGACAAGCACTTAGCCAACAAGCATACGGGAAAATCACTGATCATTAGAGAAGTGTGAATCAAAACCACAATGAAATACCATCTCATTCCACTCAGAATGGCTATTTTATTAAAAAGTCAAAAAACAGCAGATCCTGGCAAGGGTGCAGAGAAAAAGGAACACATATACACTGCTGGTGGCAATGTAAATTAGTTCTGCCACTGTGGAAAGCAGTTTGGAGATTTTTCAAAGAATTTGAAAAGAAATGTTATTCAACCCAGCAATCCCATTACTGTGTATATACCCAAAAGAATATAAATTGTTCTACCATAAATATGTGATGTGTATGTTCATTACAGCACTATTCACAATTGAAAAGACATAGAATCAACCTAGATGCCCATCAGGGGTTGACAGGATAAAGAAACTGTGGTATATATACACCATGGAATACCATCTAGTCATACCAAAGAAAGAGATCATGTCATTTGCAGCAACACTGATAGAGTTGCTGGCCACTATCCTAAAAGAATGAATGACATGCAATTTACCTTTGTAACAAACCGGCTGATGTACCCTTGAACCTAAAAGTGCAAGAAACCAAAATAACTTATACATAAAATTAAAAAAAAAGAAAAAGCTGCCAGAGAGAAGATATATCATCTACAAAGGAACTACAAATAGGCCGATCCTAGACTTCTTACTGGCAAGAACAGGAGGTAGAAAACAGTGAGAAACTATCTTCAAATTATGGAGCAAGAATAAGCATCACGTCTCTGAGCAGAGACTCCTCCAATTTGTCGATTTTTGTTTTTGTTACAATTGCTTGGGAAGTCTTTGTCACGGTGCCTTTGCCAGGGCCTATGTCCAGATCAACATTTCCTGGGTTTTCTTCCAAGTTTTTTTATAGTTTTAGGTTTTCCATTTAAGTATCTAATCCATCTTGAGTTCATTTTTGCATATGGTGAAAGGAAGGGGCCTAGTTTCAATCTTCTGTATGTACAAAAATTCTAAACTTGGATGTACTTAATAGGTTCAAAAATGTATAAAGCAAAACAATGGAATTAAAACAAACGATCAGCCTACCATCACTGTGTGAGACTTCAAGAGTTATCTCTGAATTTTTGCTAGTCTAAGCAGTGAAAAAATTAGGAAAGAAATAGAGGTCTTAAACAACATAATTACAAAGCTATGTTTACTGGACACATAGAACTTAAATCAGAGAACCTTAAATCTTAAATTAGAGAATACAAATTTTTCTCAAGCACAAAATTATATTATGAAGTATATAAGCATGGGGGACTATAAAATTATATTATGAAGTAAAAAAGCATGTCTCAATACATTCTAAAGATTATAATTAATCCATCCACAATGTAATAAAGTTTGACAAAAAGATAAGCAATATATTCACATGTACTTAGGAATGAAAGTCATTAGTCAAAGAAGAAATCATAATAGAAATTTAAAAATACTTAAATATATACAAAAACACTTGAGCAAATGAAGCATTTGAAGGGAAATCTATAGCTTTAAGTGCTTATATTGAAAAGAAGTTTCAAAATTGATGAACTAAATATCCAATCTAATAATTTAGAAAAACAACAGTAGAATAATCTCAAGGAGGCACTGGAATAACATGTTTGAAGTACTGAAAGTAAGATGAAACACACACAAAATTTTATATGCAGCAAAGAGTCTTTCACAAATGAAGGCGTAATAAAGACATATTCAGGAACTAAGAAAATTTATCACAAGTAGAACTACACCATAAAAAAAACTAAAAGAAGCTCTTTAAACACCAGATGGAAATGCAGATATTCAAGAAAGAATGAAAAGTAGGAGAAATGGTAAATACCTGGGCAAATATAAAGAACTCCATGACCTTTATTTCTCTAACATACACTTGTCAGTTAAAAGCGAGAATTATAAAATTTTTTGCGGGTTATAACATGTAGGTAATGTATATGGCAACTGTGGCATACAGGATGTGGTAAGGTGGGTAAATGAATCGATTCAGCTCATTGCAAGATTTCTACATTTCACATGAAGTGGACTATGTGAAGATTTCTACATTTTAATTCTAAGTGGACTGTAGAACACTAAAGATATATAATGTAACTCCTACAGCAACCATCAAAAAAACAGTGCAAGTAGGTATGACTAGAAAAGCAAGTAGGTATGACTAAAAAAGCAACTAGATAAATTTAAAAGTCTGAAAAATATT
Source organism: Cebus imitator (assembly GCF_001604975.1). NCBI lineage: Eukaryota > Metazoa > Chordata > Mammalia > Primates > Cebidae > Cebus > Cebus imitator. The sequence continues at coordinate 10,301,026 of NW_016107338.1, read as the reverse complement.
CAAATAATCCAAAGAAGAAAGGAAAGGAGGAGTGAATAAATGAAAATTAGAATGTAAAAACAGAAAACAAATAAAATGGTAGACTAAATTCCAACTACATTCATAATTACATTAAATGTTAATGAACTGAACATTCCAATTGAAAGACAAAGACTGTCACAAGGCATAAAATAGCAAGAATCAAACATAAGCTGTTTGTAAGAAGTCCACTGTAAAAATACAGATAGTTTGAAAGTACATAAACAGAAAAAAATATGAAAAGGCTAGAATGGCTATAATTATCAGATGTAATAGACTTTAAAAACAGTATTAAAGGAGGGGCAGTTCATAAGGATAAAAACATCAATTCATCAGGAAGACCTATAACAATCCTGAGTGTGAATATCTTAAATATACAAAGCAAAAAAAGGTAACAGAATTAAAGAAGACAATTATATTAACAGTTGCTTTTAGCACTCCTCAATCAGCAAATGATATAAAGTTAAAAAAATAAAGTAATAGACGATCTCTATCTTCATAGAACATCAGTCTGAAGTACTGAAAGGAAGTGTGTCTCTATTATCAGTGTGTATTGTATATACATACACACACACACATATATGTATATACAAAAATAAAAAATAAATAGATGAACTCTATCTTCATAGAACAATATCAGTCTGAAGTACTAAAAGTGTGTCACTATCAGAGTGTATATTGTGTGTGTGTATATATATATATATACATACACACACACACACACACACACACACACACATATATGCTTTGATACAGTGTATGTGTAAACATATATACACACTCAGTGTGTGTGTATGTATATATCACCACCACATGAGAACTCCTTATTGATTGTTACTTTGCTCATTTATTTCTTCATTTTTGTCTCTTTGACCAGTCTTAGACTGAAAATGTTACATGCAAATTAACTACTAGTTTGCTTTTGTCTGTTTCTCCTTATCCTCCTACAATTTCTGCTTTATGAAGATTCCCATCATTTTATTTGGTAAACTGACATAATTTTTATTACTATGAAAGGTAGCCCACAGCATTGTAGAATTACTCTCTTTGTTCTGTTTAATAATCTGTGGCATAATTCTGTCTTGTCATATACTATATAAAAATCCCTGCTTAGTTTGTATTTTTTGCCATGAAGCAACTTTGCTTTTTAAAAAATTGTTTTGATTTTGTATTTGTTTGTATTTAGGAATGTTCACATTTTTATAAACTCAATAAGCATGTATAATTAAATGTAATTTTCTTGGGCTCCTTCTTCTTATACTTCTATTGTCTACTTTTTACATGTCACTTTACTGAGATATTGTGATAAGAACACTTAAGATGTAGCCTGTTAGCAAATTTTTAAGTACATAATACAGTATTTGTTAATGATAGGCATTATGCTGTATGTTAGATCTCTAGGTCTTACTCATCCTGCATATCCGAAACTTTGTGCTCTTTGACCAACACCTGTTGCTCCCCCTACCACTGGTCCTGGCTATAACTATTCTACTCCATGCTTCTATGAGTCTGACTTTAGATTCCTCATATGAGTGGAGTAAGTCATATTTGTCCTCTGTTCCTGGCTTATTTTACTGAGCAAAATGTCCTCCAGGTTCATCCATGTTGTAATTTCTTTTATTTTATAAGGCAAAATGATACTCTATTTATATGAATACATTTTTTTTGCAAATAAATTGCTTTTATTGATTATACGGCAATATAAGCAAATGATACAGATGGTATTAACAGAAATTTGTAAAAATTAGAATTCTATTTCATTCTGCTAAAAATTAGAGATTGACTTTTCCTAATTTGTCTTGCAAATGAAGTTGGTACTGTGAATTTTATTATTTTGGTTTTGTATATCCATGTTTCTCTATTTTTTCATTATTACCCTTTCCCCAAAGGCCTTTGTATTTAAACAATTTTTAAATGTGACATATCCAAATTTTTCAGTGCTGACTTAATTTTTTTATACCCTTTGCCCATCATCTCTCCTTTTCCAGAATGCCTCATTTCAGCTAGCTTTATGGTAACCACCATCCTATTCTGTAACACCATGAGTGCAACTTTTTTTAGATTATACATATAAGTGGGATCATGCAGTCTTTTTTTTTTTTTTTTTTTGAGAGAGAGAGAGAGTCTCGCCCTGTCACCAGGCTGGAGGGCAATGGTGTGATCTCAGCTCACTGCAACATCTGCCTCCCAGGATCAAGTGATTCTCCTGCCTCAGCCTCTCAAGTAGCTAGGGCTACAGGTGCGCACCATCGTGCCCAGCTAATTTTTGTATTTTCAGTAGAGACGGGGTTTTATCATATTGGACAGGATGGTCTTGATCTCTTGATCCACCCACCTTGGCCTCCCACGGTGCTGGGATTATACGTGTGAGCTACTGCACCCAGCCAATCATGCAATCTTTTTGTGTCTGGCTTATTCACTTAGCAAAATGTCCTCCAGGTTCTTTCATATTGTTGTAAATAACAGGATTTCCTTCTTTTTAAAGGCTGAATAATATTCCATTATATATTTATGTTGTTTCTGTATCGACAACATTTGAGGGAAAATTAGGTTGTTTCCATATTTTGACTGTTGGGAATAATGCTGCAATGAGCATGAGAGTATGGATGTCTCTTCAAGATAGTAATTTTATTTCCTTTAGACATATACCCAGAAGTAGGATTTCTGGACCATATGATAGTTTTTTAATACTTTTAGAAACCTTTATACTGTTTTCCACAGAGGCTATATCAGCTAACGTTCCCACCAAAAATGGTATCCTTTTATCCACATTCTTGCCAGCCACTTATTACCTTTTGACTTTTTGGTTAGGAGGTATCGTAACAGATGTAAGGTATTAGCTCTTTGTGCTTTGATTTTCATTTCCCTGATGATTACTTATGTTCAGCATCTTTTCATATACCCATTGGACATGTGTATCTTCTTTGGAAAGATGTTTATTCAGGCCCCTTGCCCGTTTTAAAATTTGGTTATTTGCTATGGGGTTGTATGAGTTCCTTATATATTTTGGATATTGACCTCCTTCCCAGGTATATGGTTTTTAAATATTTTCTCTCATTCAGTTGATTGCCTTTCATTTTGCTAATTTTTTTTTTCTTTGCAGCATAGGAACTTTTTAGTTTCATGTAGTTCCATTTCTTTTTTTCTTTTGTTGCCTATGATTCTTACATCAAATCTAAAAACTCATTGCCAAGACCAATAGCAAGGAACTTTCTCTCTTTGTTTTCTTCTACCAGTTTTAGTTTCAAGGTTTTCTGTTTAACTCTTTAATCCATTTTAAGTTAACTTTTCTGTATGGTAGAAGAGAAGCATCCCTCTTAGAACTGCTTTTGCTGTATCTAGTTACATTTTGGTATGTTGCATGTTTCACTATGTTTTGGTATGTTGTGTGTTCCATCCTTAGGATGCATATGTTCAGTTTCCCAGGGCTTTTTTTTTTTTTTTGAGACAGGGTCTTGCTTTATCACCCAGGTGGGAGTACAGTAGCGCTATCATGGCTCACTGCAGTCTCAACCTCCCAGGTTCAAGGATCTTCCCACCTCAGCCTCCCAAGTAGCTACAACTACAGGTGTGCATGCCCAGCTAGTTTTTGTATTTTTAGTACAGGCAGAGTTTCACCCTCTTCTCCTAGCTGATCTTTAACTCTTGAGCTCAAGAAATTCATCCGCCTTGGCCTCCCAAAGTGCTGGGATTACAGGCGTAAGCCATCATGCCCAATTATTTTAAAGCCATCAGCCACATTTTTTTAAAGACAGATTTGACACCATGCAGAATAGCTTGGGAAGATTTTGTAGTCATTGCATCAGTGTTCTCTTATTGGTAGGATAATGTATTAACTTGATTATTTTTACGCTTTCGAAATGATTTAATGCTTTGGCCTGGAGACTGGGAGGATATATTATCTTTAAAGTTTGTTTTACTAAGATATTTCATGGAACAGTCTGACTGTTTGGGTTAATTTTCCAGGTACACTGTTAGTTCTTTCAATATTTACATTCAAGTCATTTATTTCAGGACAGATACCTTGAATATTTTAAATCACCTCTTGAGACATAATTCATTTATAATAAAATTCACTCATTTTAAGTCCATAGTGCAAGGGATTTAGATGAATGTATAGTTATATTACAATAACTACAATCAAGATAAATGTTTTTAAAATCCTGTCAAAAACAGTATCCATGTGCTATTTGCAGTAAATGCCCTTAGTTTACTCACCTTCAGGCTTTGGAAACAATTGATCCATCTGGTTTCTCTCACTATACTTTTGCTTTTTTTCCTAGCATGTCATGTGCAATATCAAACAGAATACAGTCCAAACTGTATCGGGCTTTGCTTTTTTTCAAGAATATCATAAATGGAATAACAAAGAATGTATTGTTTTTATTTTTCTTTTCATAAATCTTTGGAGATTCATCTATTTTGTTCAGGTATGTAGTTTTAAAAAAATGGAATAGCATTAATCAACAGTTTGTTTATACATTTCTCAATTGGTGGTCATCTGAGACGTTCCTATTTGGGCCTGTTATTAATAATGGTGCTTTAAGTATTCATGTATAAGTTCTTGTATGGAGATATGTTTTCAGTTCTCTTAGCAGGGGAGATACATATATATGTTTATTTACATTTATATATTCTAACCATTCTAATCATATTCTAATAATTCTAATCATATAATTAGAATGGTTAGAATGTACACATGTAACTCTCTCCCCCTAAGAGAAATATATTTACATGTATAATTAGAATGGTTAGAATTGTTAGGTAATATGGTAAATGTATTTTTAACTTAAAAGGAACTGCTGAACAATGCTCCAGTGTAGTTATAACATCTTATGTACCCAAGAGCAACAAAGAAAATTTCTAGTATATCCACATCCTCCCTAGTGTGATATTGTGCCAGAATTGCTAGCCTTTGCTTACTGGTAATAACTAAAATAAGCAGCCCAGGATAACTAAGATCTGTGTGTAAACAAATGCTTATCTTGACTTCTGTAAACCACTGAAGTAACAAACAGAATGACAGAAGTCCCCTGGCCCTTGGAATGTCCGGACCCCCGCCCCTGTCTCCGCCCGGGAGGTGAATTACAGAATCCCCTGGACCTTGGAATGTCCGAAACCTTTTCATCCCCATCCCCGCTCCTCACCCCCACTCCCAAGGTGGTTTTTCGGGTATAAAAAGTCTCGGCACCCTCCTTTTGACGCCACAGGTTGGAGAGACGTGAGTCCTCTGTGGTCGCTGGCATAATAAATGACCCTGCAATCTGGCATACTTTTGTCTTGGTGCTAACTTTCTACGCTCGATCCAGTACAACATTAGCACTTGTTATTATTTGTCTTTTAAATTTTATCCTTCTAATAGTTCCTGGCATAGTGGCTTCTCATTATATGTAAAACATGCTTCTCTGATGACTAATGATGTTGAACATTGTACAAGTGCTACCTAGACATCCATATTTTTTCTTTGGTAATGTGTCTCTTCAAATCCTCTGTCCATTTTTTATTGAGTTAGTTTACTGTTAAGTTGTAACAATTCTTTATATATGCTGGTTACAATACTCTAATCAGATACTGTTTTATCAGACACATATACTGAGAATATTCTCAGTTTGTGGCTTTCCTTTTCATTTCTTAATGGTGTCCTTTGAAGAGCAGGAGTTTCCAATTTTGATGAACATGTCTATTTTATTCTTTAATTATATTTTCCTTATTTGATTTTGTAGAGACGGGGTCTCACTCTGATACCCAGGTTGATCTGGAACTCCTGGCCTCACATAATCTTCCCACCTCAGCTTCCCAAAGCACTGAGATTACAGGTATAACCACACTCCACCTGTTTTTTCCATGTTATATCTAAGAAATATTTATATCAAAATCATTATGTTTATCTTTGATCTACTTTTCCTGAAGATCTACAGTTTTACCTCTTATATTTAGGCTTGTGATGACCCATTTCAAGTATATTTTGTATTGGTATGAGAACAGAATTATTTTTCTTTTTTTTGGCCCACACAGATATCCAATTGTTTTAGCATCATTTATTGAAAAGATTACTTGTTTGAGGACTAAGCTCTTATTTTTTTTATCTTGACCAAATACCTCAGGGGCCTGAGGAGTCATGCCCTACAGACTAAATTCCCATCAGATGGGTTTTATTTAACCCCGTATATCATGACTTACTTTCCAATCTGACTCTGGCATAACAAGGAGGAAAATCAAAATGTTTTACCACAAAATATATTTCCTTGCCGTACCTTGACTGCCCTGCAGTCTCCTATGGGAAAAATCCACATTCTGTAGAGAATCCCTTTTCCCCTTTATTCCCCTTCCTTCCTTTTCAGATCCAGGAGATAATCAACTAAGAGCTAGGCACCCTTTTAAGTTCTCTAAAAAACATTTTATGACCTGCTGTTTCTGAAGTCTGCTATCTGGGAGATTCCTTTGCACAATAAAACTTGGTCTCCACAATCCTTTATCTTAACTTGAACATTTCCTTTCTATTGATTCTAGGTCTTCAGATAAACTCAACCAATTGTCAGCCAGAAAATGTTTAAATTTACCTATAGCCTGGAAGCTCCTGCTTTGAGTTGTCCCACCTTTCTGAATCAAACCAATGTATTTCTTAAAGTATTTGATTAAGTCTCATGCCTCCCTAAAATGCATAAAACCAAGCTGTACCACGACCACCTTGGGCACATGTTCTATAGACCTCCTGAGAGCTGTGTCATGGCCATGTTCACTCACATTTGCCTCAGAATAAATCTCTTAAAAAATATTTTACAGAATTTTACTCTTTTTGTCAACACATTCTACATAGAATTATCCTGACAAAGTAGTAAAAACTCACTTGTAATAAGTTTTGAAATCAGGAAGGATGAATATACAAACTTTGTTCTTTTTTAAGATTGTTGGGGGTATTTCGTAACTTCATGGGAATTCCCTATTTTTGAAAAAACAAAAACAAAATCATTGGAATTCTGGGAGGGGTACCAATAAATCTGTGAATTACTTTGTTCAAAATTGCCAGCTTAACAATACCAAGTCTTTTAATCCACAAACATCGGGTGTTTTTACATTTATTTAAGTCAATTTCTTTCAGGAATGTTTTATAGCTTTCAGTGTTTATGTCTTTCACCTTGTGAATCTCAAATATCTGAGTCAGGTGTCAGTCAATTTAGAAAGTTTATTCTGCTAAAGTTGAGGATGCACACCTATGACACAGCCTCAGAAAGTCCTGACAACATGTGCTCAAGATGGTCAGAGCACAGTTTGGTTTCATACATTTTAGGGAGACATGAGACATCAATCAACATATGTAAGATGAACACTGGTTCAATCCAGAAAGGCAGGACAACTTGAAGCAAATGTGAGACAACTGGAAATGGGGAGGGGACATTCAGGTCACAGGTAGACAAGAGACAAATGGTTGCATTCTTTTGACCTTCTGATTAGCCTCTCCAAAGGAGGCAGTCAGATATGCATTTATCTGAGAGAGCAGAGGGGCAACTTTGAATTCTGCCCTAAGCAGTTCCCAGCTTGACTTTTCTCTTTAGCTTAATGAGTTTGGGGCCCCAGGATTTATTTTCTTTTCACAACCTCCTTGGTTATAGTTACTGCTAGTGTGAAACAAAAAATAAATCTTGGGACCCAAACTCACTAAGCCAAAGGGAAAAGTCAAGTGGAAACTGAGTCACACGAACCTGCCTCCAATTTTATTTCTAAATAAGACAGCTACAAAGATTTTTAAAAGCTATAGACCTCCTTCACAATTTGACCACAGGGCCCCAAGATCTTTACCCTAAAACACTGCTGTTGAATTTCACCGTGACAACGTAAATTGATAGCTTATCTTCACAGGTAAGGGAAAAAGGACAGAACTTAAAGTCAGCCCTCTGCTCCCCAGACACAAATGCATATCTGATTGCTTCCTCTGCTCTATGTTTATCTCATGTTAAAATGCAGATTTAATGAGCTAGATGCCTAAGTAGCTATTCCTCTACCCCTTTCACATGTACACGGGTGATCAAAGACTCACAAGAATGCAACCCTTTGCCTCTTATCTACCCATGACCTTTTAAAATTTCTTCCTCTTTCACCAATACCTGCCCTTTTCCCTTTAAATACTAAAGTCCCTAGACCCTCTTTGTAAAAAAGCAGGGACCACAGTTTTTCCTGTGAATCTGTGTTCTTTCCTGGGCATCTCCTTAACTGTGGCAAATAAACCTCCTAAAATGATTGAGATTCTCCTTGGTCATTTTATTTACATTAGGTATTTTATTCTTTTGGATGCTATTGTAAATAGAATGAACCTTTTTCTTTAAAGACAGAGTCTCACTCTGTCACCCAGGCTGGAGTGCAGTGGCACGATCTCAGCTCAGTGCAGCCTCTGCCTCTGGAGTTCAAGTGATCCTCCCATATCAGCCTCCCAAATAGCTGCAATTACAAGTGCCCACCACCACACCTAGCCAGGATTTCTTAATTTCCTTTTTAAACTGTTCATTGATGGTGTAGAAAAATGCTACTGTTTTTGCGCGTTGATCTTGCATCCTGCAACCTTGCTGAATTCATTTATTCAGTCTAATAGTCAGAGGAGTGTGAACCAGAACAACTCCATCTTAAGTAGGAGCTGGCTAAAATGAGGCTGAAACCTACTGGGCTGCATCCCAGAGAGTTAAGGCATTCTAAATCACAGGATGAGATAGGTCAACACAAAATACAGGTCATAAAGACCTTGCTAATAAAACAGGTTGCAGTAAAGGAGCCAGACAAAATCCACCAAAACCAAAATGGCAACTGTTAGGCCTCCAAGTCCAGGACTGGCCATTTTAGCCTTGGTGACCCACACATATACTTCTGGATGGTCTCCAGGAGCCAGAAAGTCTGAAGTGGCCACAAACAACCAGGCGGCCACAGTAAGAAGTAAAACAACTTGTTCCTGCCTCAACTAATTGCTGCAACCTGCATCCATTGTTCCTCTTCAGCCTTGCAAAAATCCGCCCCCCTATCCCCAGACACTGGGTTTCTCAAGACCCCCACCCCGTAACTATGTAATCTACCACACCCTACCCTCTGACTGCAACTGATACTCCCCATCCTATGATCATGCCTGCTTGTAATAAATGACCCTTACCCTTGTGATCATACTCCGCACTCTTATGATCATGCCTGTTTGTAATAAATGATCCCTCCCTTGTGATCATGCATCCCATGATGCCCTTCCCCTCCCCAAAATAGATTACTGATCCCTACCCTTGTAGTCATACATCTTGTGACATCCTCCCCTCCCTCCCCAAGACAGATTACCACCTTTAGCTGACCATTTGCCCCAACCTATATAACCAATCCCCTCTCCTACCCTCTTTGCCTAATTCCTTTCTCAGACTTGGCCCACTTGCAACCAAGCATGAAATAAATGGCCTTGCCCACACAAAGCCTGTCTGGTGGTCTCTTTATGTGAGTGACCTGCATGATAGCAATGAGAGTGACTTCTAGACGTCCTCAATGCTACACTTTCACCAGTACCATGACAGTTGATAAATGCCATGGCAACGTCAGGAAGGTAACCTATATGGTCAAAAAAGAAGAGGCAAGAATAATCCACCCCTTGTTTAGCATTTCATCAAGAAATAACCATAAAAATGGGCAACCAGCAGCACTCAGGGCTGCTCTCTCTGGAGTAGCCGTTCTTTTATTCCTTTACTTTCTCAATAAACTTGCTTTTACTCTGTGATGCAGACTCTCCCTGAAATCATTCTTGCACAAAATCCAAGAACCTCTCTTGGGGTCTAGATCAGGACCCCTTTCCTGTAACATAATGGTTTTTACGTGGACTCTCTGGAATTTTCAGAATAGAATCATGTCATTTGCAAATATAGTTTTTCTTCTCTTTTTCCAATTTAGGTGCCATTTCTTTCTATTGTTTTACCTAATTGCCCTGACTAGGAATTCGAAAACAATATTGAACAGTAGTGGTGAAAGTAGACATCCTTATCTTGTTCCCGGTATTAGGCAGAAAGCACTCAGTCTTCTGCCATTGAACATAAGGGTTTTCCACAAAAGGCCTTTATCACGTTGAGGAAGTTCATCTCTATTCTTAGTTTTCCGAGTTTGTAACATGAATGGGTACTGAATGTGGTCGCTTTCCTGGCATCAATTAAGATTATTGTATGGGTTTTGTCCTTGCTTCTACTCACGATTGACAGATTTTCTTATGTTGAAACACACTTATATTCCTGGGATAAATCAACCCATTAGGTTATTGATTTCAGACCTCTACTTTTGAAAATTTTTATTGAGGTAAAATATACATATAAAAGTTACCACCTTTACTACTTTTACATGTACAGTTCAGGGCTAATAAATACATTTATAATCTTTATTTTTCCCCCTTTATCCTCCTCCTTACCCTTCCTGGCCTCTGGTAAACCACCAATCTACTCTCTATCTTCATGAGAGTCACTTGTTAAGATTCCACTTATGAGTGAGAACATGCAGTATTTGTCTTTCTGTGCTTGGCTTATTTCACTTAACATTATGACCTCCAGTTCCATCTATATTGTGGCAAATGACATGAGTTTGGGTTTTTTTTTTTTTTTGATGGCTGAATAATATTTCATTGTGTATATATACCACATTTTCTTTATCCATTCATCCATTAATGGGTACCTAGCGTGGTTCCTTCCACATTTTGGCTATTGTGAATAGTGCTGTAATAAACATGGGAGTGCAAAAATCTGTTAGATATAGTGATTTCATTTCTCTTGGATATATACACAGTAGTATATATTTAAAGCAATGTCTTAATCATATGGTAGTCCTGTTTTTAGTTTTTTGAGGGACCTCCATATTGTTCTTCATAGTGGCTATACTAATTACATTCTCACCAACAGCGTACATGAACTCCCCTTTCTCCATTCTTACCAGCATCTGTTATTGTCTGTCTTTTGGATACAAGTCATTTTAACTAGGATAAGATGATGGGTCATTGTGGTCTTGATTTGCATTTCTCTGATTAGTGATGTTGAAGAGTTTTTCATATACATGTTGACCATTAGTATTTCTTTTGAAAAATGTCTACTTAGATATTTTGCCCATTTTAAAAAACAGGATTTGTTTTTGCTATTAAGTGCCTTATATATTCTGATTATTAATCCCTTGTCGAATGAATAATTTGCAAGTATTTTCTCCCATTCTGTGGACTGGCACTTCACTGACTGTCTCTTTTGCTGTGCAGAAACTTTTTTGCTTGAGGTAATCTCATTTGTCTGTTTTTAATTTGGTTGCCTGTACTTTTGAGGTCTTACACAAAAAGTCTTCTCAACGACCAGTAATCCCAGAGCCTTTCCCTAATGATATCTTTTAGTAGCTTTATACATTCAGGTCTTAGGTTTAAGTATTTAATCCATTTTAATTTTTGTGTATGGTGAGAGATGGGGTCTACCTTCATTCTTCTTCAAAGAGTAATCCAGTCTTCCCAGCATCATTTATTGAAAAGACTATCCTAGGGCCAGGTGCAGTGACTCACGCCTGCAATACCAGCACTTCGGAAAGTCGAGGTGGGTGGATCACCTGATGTCAGGAGTTCAAGACCAGGCTGACCAACATGGTGAAACCCTGTCTCTATTAAAAATACAAAACTTAACCAAGCATGGTGGTGGGCGCCTGTAATTCCAGCTACTCAGGAGGCTGAGGGAGAAGAACCATTAGACGTTTGAACCCAGGAGGTAGAAGTTGCAGTGAGCCAAGATCGCACCACTGCACTCTAGCCTGGGTGATAAGAGAAAAACTCTGACTCAAAAAACAAAAAAAAGAAAGGACAGTCCTTTCCCCATTGTATGTACTTGGTGTTTGTGTTGCAAATAACTTGTCTATAAAAGTGTGAATTTATATAAGCGTTCTCTATTCTGTTCCATTTTCTTATGAGTCTGTTTTTATATCAGTGCCATGCTGTTTCAGTTACTATGGCTTTGTGGTAAATTTTGAAGTAAGGTAATGTAACACCTCTAGCTTTGTTCTTTTTGTTCATGATCGCTTTGGCTTTTCAGGGTCTTTTACAGTTTCATATAAGTTTTAGAATATTTTTTCTATTTTTGTGAAGAACGTCATTGGCATTTTGATAGGAATAACAATGAATCTACAAATTGCTTAGAACTGTCATTTTAACTATATTAATTCTTCCAGTTTACAAGCATGAAATACCAATTTTGTATGTGTGTTCTCTTCAATTTCTTTCGTCAGAGTTTTATAGTTCTCCTTGTACAGATCTTTTACTTGTTATACTGATTCCTAGGTACTTAATATTTTTGTAGCATGAGATTCCCTTCCTGATATCTTATATTTTTTAATTTTAAATTTTTGATTTTTCAGATAGAGTCTCACTCAGTTGCCCAGGCTAGAGGGCAGTGATGTAATCTCAGTTCATTTCAACCTCTGCCTCCCGGGTTCAAGCAATTCTTGTGCCCAAGCTTCCTGAGTAGCTGGGACTATAGGCACACACCACCACGCTGGGATAATTTTTGTATTTTTAGTAGAGGCGGGGTTTCACCTCATTGGCTATGCTGGTCTTGAACTCCTGACCTCAAATGATCCACCCACCTCTGCCTCTCAAATTGCTTGGATAAAAGGTGTGAGCCACTGTGCATGGCCTAATTTTTTTTAGATTGTTTGCTGTTGGTATATATAAGTGCTGCTGATATTGTATGTTAATTTTATATCCTGCAACTTGACTGAATTTGTTTATCAGTTCTAACAGTTTTTTTTGGCGGGGTCTTTAGGTTTTTCTACATATAGGATCATGTCATCTGAAAACAAGGCTAATTTGACTTCTCCTTTTCCAGTTTAGATACCCTTGATTTCTTTCCCTTTTTTGTTTTCTTACTTAATTACTCTCACCAAGAGTTTCCATATTATGTTGAATAAAAGTGGTAAAAAATGGGCATCCTTGTCTTGTCCAGTCCTTAGATGAAAGGTCTTCAATTTTTCCCCATTCAGTATACTAGCTGTGGGTTTGTATAATCATAAATGGCCTTTATTATTTTGAGGTATGTTCCTTCTATACCCATTTTAATGAGAATTTTCAATCATAAAGGTATATTGCATTTTACCAAATGCTTTTTTGCCATCTGTTGAAATAATCATATGGTTTTTGTTCTGTTAATGTGATATACCATGTTTAGGGTCAGTCACTGAATTTTTACTTAGTCCTTTTGGGGAACTCATCATTCCATTTGTTGGTTTTTCTTATGGGTATACATCTATGTCTCTGCACTGAAGGATTATTCATTTCAGTTTTCTGTCTAGCTTGTTTTGTTTTTTATTGAATATATTTGCTTAGCCTATCTTTACTGGTAGGTCACTGCCTCCTTTTTGGCTCTAGGTGGCTCTTTGAACCCAGGTTCTCCTCAGCTATAGTAAATGATCAGAGTTCTGCCTGTCCCAAATGATGTGGTCCTAAACGGATTATCCCAGCAGTATGAGAGCATGAATTTTGCTGTGCCCCATAAGTGTCATTATGTTTTCAGTTTTAATTTCTGTCAAATTTGACAATGTGATTTGTTCTTGGAGCTCTTCTTTAAAAGTCTTTTGTCTCCCGGGTTTCGGCGCCAGAGAAAGCACAAGAGATAGAAATTGGCAGAAATATGGGTCTGAAGAACAGAAATTCAACTCAAATGAAAATACCGTAAAAAAAAAAAAAAAAAAAAAAAAGTCTTTTGTTTAATTTCAAATATTTTTGAATTTTTCAGTTTTCCTTCATTAATTTTTAGGTTCATTCTACTTTGATAGAAACTGTTTTTGTATGATTTGTCTTTTAAAAATTTTTAGACTAGTTTATTTTTATTTTTTTAAGACATAGCCTCGCTCTGTTGCCCAGGCTGGAAGTGCAGTGGTGTGATCTTGGCTCACCGCAACCTCCACGTCCCGGGTTCAAGTGATTCTCCTGCCTTAACCTCCTGGGTAGCTGGCACTACAGGCACGTGCCACCACATCCAGCTAATTTTTCATTTTTAGTAGAGATGGGGTTTCACCATGTTGGCCAGGCTGGTCTTGAACTCCTGACCTCAGGTGATCCACTTGCCTTGGTCTCCCGCAGTGCTGGATTACAGACATGAGCTACCATGTCCGGCCCCAGACTTGTTTTGTGATCTAACACATGATCTATCCTGCAGAATGCCCTCGAGAAAAATGTATATTCTGCTGTTGTGGGTGGGGGTAGTGTATTCTATATATGTATCTACTAGGCCTCATTAGTTTGTAGTATTGTTCAAACTCCCAATTTCCTTATTGATTTTTTCTCTAGATGTGCTATCCATTATTGGGACAGGGCTACTGAAGTCTCCAACTATTAGCGTACAACTTCCTATTCCCTTCAATTCTATTAATGTTTGCTTCATATATCTTGGGTCTCTGGTCTTTGAGGCACACATTTAAATATGTAATATCTTCTTGATGCATTTTCTTTTTTACCAATATATGGTATTCTTCTTTCCCTCATGCAATAATTTTTGTCTTAACGTCTGTTTTGTGATTAGTATAGCCACCCTAGCTCTCTTTTGGTTACCATTTGCATAGAATATATTTTTTTCATCCTTTCACTTTGAACCTATTTGTGTCTTGGGATATAAAGTGAGTCACTTCTAAAACATATGGTTGGATCATGTTATTTTATCCAGTGGTCACCAACCTTTTTGACAATTTTTTTCATGGATGGGGTGGGGAGGGAGTGATCATTTTGGAATGTAACCGTTCCACCTGAGATCATCAGGGATTAGATTCTCATAAGGAGCATTCAACCTAGATCCCTTACATGTGCAGTTCACAGTACGGTTCATGGTCTTATGAGTATCTAATGCTGCCACTGATCTGACAGGAGACAGAGCTCAGGCAGTAATGCTTCATTTCCCATTGCTCACTTCCTGCTGTGTGGCGTGATTCCTAAAAGGTTGTGGTAACAGTACATGGCCCAGGGATTGGGGACCTCTGATTTAATCCACTGTTTCAATCTTTGTCTTTTAAGTATCAAATTTAATCTATTTACATTTAAAGTGATTACCAATAAGAAAGCACATCTACCTACCATTTGCTATGTTTTCCATAACTCATATCTGTTTTGTTAAATAAATTCATGCAATACTGCCTCCTTTCACAAATTTATTTTAATCTTCATTTCATATTCTGTGTATCTTTTTAGTTATTTTCCTAGTGGTTATCCTAAGGATTATAATTAATGTACTAAATTTGTAACAATCTAGTTTGAATTCACACCAATGTGGCTTCAATAACGTACAAATGCTTTGCTTCTGTATAGCTCTATCTAACCTATATTTTTGTCACAAATTACATGTATATATTATATCTCCATTTACATAGGTTTTAATTATGTTTTATGTAATTTTTTTTAAATCATGTAGAAACAAAAAGTTACAATCTAAAAATATAGTAGTATTGCCTTTTACATTTACCTACATAGTTATCTTTACAGGTGTTCTTTATTTCTTTGTATGGCTTTGAGTTACTGTTCAGTGTCTTTTCATTTCAATCTGAAGAACTTCTTTTAGCCTTTCTTACAATGCAGGTCTACTAGCAAAAACTCCCTCATCTTTTATCTAGAAATGTCTTAATCCTCCCTCATTTTTAAAGAGATACTTTTGCTGGATATAAAATTCTTGTTTTTTTTTTTTTTTTTTTTTTCTCACTGCCTTCTGGGCTCAATGATTACTAATGAGAAAACTGTCTGTAAATATCTTGATGATCCCTTCTAGATGGATTACTAATGAGAAAAGTATCTGTTAATATATTGAGGATCCCTTCTACATGGATTACTAATGAGAAAATTATCTGTTAATATATGGAAGATCCCTTCTACATGACAAAAAACTTCTTACTTTCTGTTTCTTAAGATTCTCTCTTTATCATTTAGTTTTGATTACAATGTGCTTTGGTATTGATCTTTGAGTTGATTCTACATGAATTTTGCTGAGTTTTTGCATGTGCAGATGCATGTCTTCAATCAAATTTGGGATTTTTCTATCATAATTAATTCTGATAGTCTTTCTTCTTTATCTAGGGCTCCCATAATGTATATGCTGCTATGCTGGATAGTATTCTACAGGTCTTTCAGATTTTGTTCATTTTTCTTCACTTTTAAAATTTTTGTTCCTCAGAGTTGATAATTTCAACTGTCCTATTTTCACGTCCTATTTTAATGCTTCTTCTGCCAGGTCAAAGCTGCTGATGAATAACATCTAGTGAATTTCTCATTTTGGTCCTTATATTATCCAGACCCAACTTTTCTATTTGATTCATTTTTATAATATCCATCTCTTCATTGATATTCTCTATTTGGTGAAGCATCAATACCTTTCATGGGGTATTTTCAAAATCCTCTAATGGTGGTTTCCTTCAGTTTACTGTCCACAGTTCCCTTTAACTTTTTAAGTTTAAAGGAAGAAAGTTGATTTAAAGTCTTTGTCTGTAATTTCAATGTCTCTGCTTCCAAAGGGACACTTTTTATTTATATATTTTTTCATGTGAATGGGCCATACTTTCCTGCTTTTAAACTTTTGTTGATATTTTATATATTTTAATGTTGTAACTCTGGAAATCAGATTCTTTCCCTCTACATGGTTTGCTATTATTATTGCTGAGGACTGCAGTCATACATTGTATTAGTGACATTCCCAAACGAATCTTGCAGAGCCTATATTCCTTGTGGTCAGTGAAGTATGTTTCATTATCTCTGTCATTAGCCAGTAACCTAGCAGAGATGCTTTTAAATCCTGAAGCACAACAACAAATGAACAAAAAAAAATTTTTTCTGAGAGCTAGGGCACTCCCTCACTGCTTACCCAGGCTGCCTGATATTCTACCTTACCCATCCTTTCTTACTTGTGCAGACCCCGAAAGTCCTCCAGAGGTGTAAACCTAAGGTACATCTCATCATTTCTGAGCCTGTGTCCAGCTCTAGTCATGTGTGTTGTACATATTTCACTGGTATATGCAAGTAGCCATTCACGGTTCCTATTCACCCAAGTATCTTTCTCCTCATCCTTTTCTTTCCCAGGTTTTTTGGTCTGTCTGTTGCTTTCCCCATTTGCCATCCCTAGACTGAGACAGCTAGGTATTTTCTCAGATACATAGATATTACATGCCTTTACATGCTTTGGACAGACACTGCCAGAAATGCTATTCCAGCCTGAGAGAGGTGAAAAAACGAAGCCTCTGTTATTAGTTCCTCTGGAAACCACCAGACTGATCAAAATACATTTTGAGAACAAGATTTGTAATGACCCTTTGGTACCAACTAATCACACCAGAAATGCAGACCCTGTTCTCATGGCCACTATCACATTGGAAACTGGAGGTGACAGACAATCAAAAAAAATACCTCCATGCTTTCTAACCAAAATTTAACAGCTTCTGTCCTCATTATGCACTCACCTGATTCCTCTGTTTTATTACATTCTTTATAATCTAATTTTCAAAAAAACCGATTCTGTCGGTTTTTGCCTACTTAATAGTTGCTTCAGTGGAGGCATTAATTCTTGGAGCTTCTTATTCTGCTATGTTTCATGACATCACTCCTGCTTTTATTTGTAGACTCCAATGTGGCATCTATGACCATATACCCCTCCAATTCCCTATTACATGGAAAATAATTCACTACAGCCCCAGCTGCTGCATTCTGAAGTATATCACTGTATTTTCATGTTAAGACCACAATTTCCATAAGCTGCTCCTAGGCAATGGGTGATTACATAGAAATAGTAATACTAAGACAGTCTGTTTCCAGGTGACAAAAAGTGCTTCAGTTGGGCAACCTTGGCTTGACGACTCCCAGTGCCCTTTCTGAAGAACCGCTCTGCAGTACAAGTGGGTGGCAGGGCAAAGATAGGCAAGGCTCACAAGTCAGTGGAATTTGTTGCTTACTATTAAGCTCTATATGCTTTCAGAAAGGCAAATGAAAGACTGAGTGCTATTTACAGGTAGTGACTAAATGTGACAGAGAATCTCTCTGGTACCTCACAGAGGTTATCTTCTTAATTTGAAGGGCAGACACAGTAGACAGGTAAAAGATATAACTGTTGATCAGAACTCTAGAGATTTTAAGATGCAACATCAAGGCAGATCTGCTTTGCTAAAGTCAGGGCCCTGCTCAATTACACCTGGGATCCTAAAATATGAATGGATACCTCTGAATAGCTTCCCTTGAGGATTCTGATACTGCAGAACTCTTGAATCTGGGCCAGCATTCTGCTGTACTAGAAGATGCTCAAAGATCTCTCTCCACAATGTAATACATACTTCTCACTCTGAGGAAGTGCCTATACCTTTATTTATTCTGGCTGTTAAGGTAATAACTATGTTTAAATCTCAGCACCAGACTGGGGTGATCCAAGATGGCCGAACAGACACAACTGCAGCACACAACACCCAGAGAGAGATGCAGAAATCCAGATACCTGCTAGCACCAACTGAGGTGCTAGGTGTATTTCAACAGGTCTGGTCCGACGATGAGCAAAGGCCACTCAGGGCAGACCAAGGAAAGGAGGGATGCTGCTTCACCCAGACAGTGAATCTGACCAGCGAGTCGGAGGCTCCCCTCTGGCACTCTGGTCTAGATACAGCACTTCCCGAAAAGCCTAAGCAATACACAGAACAGGGGATCTTTGCCAGTCAAGCACTGGAATTACAAGTGCGGAGTTGAATAACAATCCAGGACAGTGTCCCAGGTTGGCGCACAGACCTAAACAGACGCATATGCCTAAAAGGCGGCCGAGACAGCCTGTAGACTGTGCTATCGTCACCTCCTCCCTCCTGGAGAGAGAGGGAACTGTAAGCGGGAGCAGCTGAAGAGGCCCCTACCCCATGAACAGAGGGAGAGGAAGCTGGAAGGGGTGCAGCTGGGTGCATCCCTATCGTCCCTCACGAACCTCAGCTGAAGCTCTGACTCTAGCAGGTTGCACAACCAGTGCCACAGTCTGAGCTGAATCCTGAATGATCCGGCCCAGTGGAGAAAGGGCACAACCCACCATTAGAGGGGTGGGACTGGGCCACATGTTGTAACAAAAAACACAGGAAGCCTACGTAGCAATGGGACGGCATTCTTGACAAACCAGCAGTGCCTAGGTCAGCAGAAGAGTTGTGCCTAATCTCCCAGTATAAACAAAAAAGACACAGGAAGCTTCCCCAGTAACCTGAAGGAGTACCTAGAAACCCAGTAGCACCTCCACAGACAGACAAATGACCTCATCAAGCTGCTCCCTGACACCAAAGCCAGGTAAATCCACAAAGATGGGAAAAAAACAGCGCAAAGATGAAATCATCAAAGACCAGAACACCTCCTCTCCTTCAAGGGATCACAACTCCTCAACAACACAGGATCACAACATGACCAAGAAGTAATGTGACAAATTGACAGAAACAGGCTTTAGAAGGTGGATACTAACAAACTTTTCTGAGCTAAAGGAACACATTCTAACTCAATGCAAAGAAATCGAAAACCTTGAAAAAAGGTTAGATGAAATGCTAACAAGAATAACCAGCTTAGAGAAGAACATAAAGATTTCATGGAGTTGAAAAACACAGCATGAGAACTATGTGAGGCAAACACAAGTTTTAATAGCTAATCAATCAAGCAGAAGAAAGAATATCAGAGATTGAAGATCAACCCAATGAAATAAAAAGAAAAGGCAACATAAGAGAAAAAAGAGTGAAAAGAAATTAACAAAGCCTCCAAGAAATATGGGATGTGAAAAGATCTATCTACGTTTGATTGGTGTACCTAATATGATGGGGAGAATGAATCCAAGCTGGAAAACATGCTCCAAGATATTATCCAGGACAACTTCCCAAGTCTAGGAAGACAGTCCAAATTTCAAATTTAAGAAATACAGAGAACTCCACAAAGATATTCCTCAAGAAGAGCAACCCCAAGGCACATAATCGTCAGATTCACCAGGGTTGAAATGAAATAAAAAACGCTAAGGGCAGCCAGAGAGAAAGGTCAGGTTACCCACAGAGGGAAGCCAATCAGACTCACAGCGGATCTCTCAGCAGAAACCCTACAAGCCAGAAGAGAGTAGGGGCCAATATTCAACATCCTTAAAGAAAAGAACTTTCAACCCAGAATCTCATATCCAGCCAAACTAAGCTTTGTAAGTGAAGGAGAAATAAAATCCTTTATGGACAAGAAATTACTGAGAGATTTTGTCACCACCAGACCTGTCCCACAAGAGCTCCTGAAAGAAACACTAAGTATAAAAAGAAACAAATGCCAGTCAGTGCAAAAGCAAACCAGTTGGCAAAGACCAAAAATGCGATGAAGAAAATGAGTCAACTAATGAGAAAGAAAACCAGCCAATAACAAAATGGCAGAATCAAATTCACACCTAACAGTATTAACATTGAATGTAAATGGCCTAAACGCCCCAATCAAAAGACACAGACTGGCAAGCTGGATGAAAAGTCAAAACTCATTGGTGTGCTGATTTCAGGAAACCCATCTCACATACAAAGACACGCACAGACTCAAAATAAAGGGATGGAAGAAGATTTACCAAGCAAATGGAGAACAAAAAAAAAAGCTCGGGTTGCAATCCTAGCCTCTGATAAAACGGACTTCAAACCAACAAAGGTCAAAAGAGACAAAGAAGGACACTACATAATGGTAAAAGGATCAATACAACAAGAAGAGCTAACTATCCTAAATATACACACCCCCAACAAAGGAGCAACCAGATACATAAAGCAAGTTCTTAACAACCTAAAATGAGATTTAGACTCCCACAGAATAATAGTAGGAGACTTCAATACTCCACTGTCAATAACAGATCAACAAGACAGAAAATGAACAAGGATATCCAGGACTTGAATGCAGAGCTGGACCAAACAGATCTAATAGACATATATAGAATGGTCCACCCCAAATCCACAGAATATACATTTTTCTCAGCACCACATTGCACTTACTCTACAAGTGACCACATCATTGGAAGCAAATAACTTCTCAGCAAATGCAAAAGAACAGAAATCATAACAAACAGTCTATCAGACCACAGCGCAATCAGACTACAACTCAATACTCAAACCCGCACAACCACTTGGAAACTGAACAACCTGCTTCTGAGTGTCAACTAGATAAACAATGAAATGAAGGCAGAAGAAAAGATGTACTTCGAAACCAATCAGAATGAAGACACAATTTACCAGAATCTCTGGGAGACCTTTAAATCAGTGTCGAGAGGGAAATTTACAGCAATAAATGACCACATGAGAAACAATAAATGACCACATGAGAAACAAGGAAAGGTCTAAAATTGACACCCTATCATCAAAATTGAAAGAGTTAGAGGAGCAAGATCAAAAAAATTTAAAAGCTAGCAGAAGACAAGAAATAACTAAGATCAGAGCAGAACTGAAGGAGATAGACACACACAAAAACCTTCAAAAAATCAATTAATCCAGGAGCTGGTTTTTTGAAAATATCAACAAAATAGAACGCTAGCCAGATTAAGAAAAAAGAAAAGGGAGAAGAATCAAATAGATGTAATAAAAAACGATAAAGGGGAATAACCATTGATCCCAAAGAAATACAAACTACCATCAGAGATTACTACAAACAAGTCTATGCACATAAACCAGTAAACCAGGAAGAAATGGATAAATTCCTAGACACTTGTACTCTACCAAGACTAAGCCAGGAGGAAGTTGAAACCCTGAATAGACCAATAACAAGAGCTGATGTAGAGGCAGCAGTCAATGGCCTACCAACCAAAAAAAGTCGAGGTCCAGATGAGTTCACAGCCAAATTCTATCAGACGTACAAAAAGGAGCTGGTTCCCTTTCTTCTGAAACTGTATCAAACAGTACAAAAGAAGGGAATCCTCCCTAACTCTTTTTATGAGACCAACATCATCCTGATACCAAAAACAGGCAAAGACTCAACTAAAAAAGAAAACTTCAGGCTAATATCCATGATGAACATTGACAAAAAAATCTTCAATAAAATACTGGCAAACAGATTGCAACAGCACATCAAGAAGCTCACCCATCACAATCAAGTAGGCTTCAACCCGGGGATGCAAGGCTGGTTCAACAAACGCAAATCCATAAATGTAATCCATCACATAAATGGAACCAAAGACAAAAACCACATGATTTTCTGAATACATGCAGAGAAGGCCTTTGACAAAATTCAACAGCCCTTCATGCTAAAAACTGTCAATGAACTAGGTATCGGTGGAACCTATCATAAAATGATAAAAGCTATATATGACAAACATACACCCAATATCACACTGAAAGGGCAAAAGCTGGAAGAATTCCCTCTGAAATCAGGAACTAGACAATGATGCCCTCTCTCACCACTCCTATTCAATATAGTATTGGAAGTTCCAGCCAGAGCAATCAGGCAAGAAAAAGAAATAAAGGACATTCCATTAGGAAAGGAGGAAGTCAAACTGTCTCTACTAGCAGATGACATGATTGTATATTTAGAAGACCCATCATCACAGCTCCAAATCTTCTCAAACTGATAAGAAACGTTAGCAAAGTCTCAGGATAAAAAAAATCAATGTGCAGAAATCACAAGCATTCCTAAGTGCAGAAATCATAAGCGTTCCTATATACCCATAACAGACAAAGAGCCAAATCAAGAGCAAACTCCCATTCACAATTGCTACAAAGAGAATAAAATACCTAGGAATACAACTAACAAAGGATGTAAAGGACCTTTTCAAGGAGAACTAGAAATGACGGCTCAATGAAATAAGAGAGGACACAGGAGGGACGGAACCAAGATGGTCGATTAGGAGCAGCTTAGAATTGCAGCTCCCACTGAAACAGCGGAGGGTGAGTGGACACCACATTTCCAGGGAGATTTTTATTGCCCACACCAGGAGATTCCCAGGTGGAGGAGACCCACGGGTCGTGAGGGTGGCTATCTCGGCCGGCACAGCTGTCTCTGCCAGCACCCCAGTGCAGCTGTTTTGGCTGATACCCCGGGGCGGCGATTCTCCATACAAAATACATGGGTCCAGGCACCGTTTTAGCTGGCAATTGGAGCTCAAGGAAGACAGAGTCACTCATTCAACTGATAGAAAAGGGGACTGAAACAGGGAGCCAGGCCCAGGAGATTCCCAGGCAAAAAAGCGCCACGAATCTCAGTGCTACTGTTTCAGCTGGCGCAACGGGTCACCACATGGGAAGTCACACAGATCCTGGCGCCTTTTCAACAGGCAACTGGAACAGCTGGGAGACAGTTGACTATTCAACTAAAAAAAAAAAAAAAAAAAAGGGCTCTGAGGCAGGGAGCCAGGTGATCAGGCTCGGCTGGTCCCACCCCCACAAAAAAACAGCAATCTGAAATGCTCTGAATTAAGAGTTTCACAGAAAGCACAAGTGAACCTGGGATGGTCCAGCTCTGTGGGGGAGGGGTGTCCGCCATTACCGAGGCACTGAACCACTATGGAGGTAGTCCGCCATCACGGAGGCAGCCCACCATTAGAGAGAAAGTCCGCCATTACAGAGGTGGGCCGCTATAGCTGAGGCAGTTCTAACTATACGCATACAAACAGGACTATAGGGAAGTTCACACGACAGCTGGGCAGAGCCCACAGCAACTCAGCAAAGCCTCTGCAGGCAGACAGCGACTAGGCTGCCTCCTCGCTGGGCAGGGCAGCCCTAAAAGCAGGCAGCAGCACAACAGAAACTCAAAAATAAAGCCCTAACTCCCTGGGACAGAGCACCTGGGGGAAAAAAGCATGGGCGGGGGGTAAGGTTATGAGTTCTGCTGCAGCAGACTCTAACGTACCTTTGTAGCAGCTCTGAATGAACAACAAAGCTCACAGCTCAGCACTTGAGCTCATATAAAGGACAGACTGTCTCCTCAAGCAGCTTCCCGACCCCCGTATATCCAAAGAGTCACCTCATAAAGGAGAGCTCAGACTGACATCAGGCAGGTATCCTTCAGAGTCAAAGATACCAGAAGAAGAAACTGGTAGCAACCCTTACCGATCTGCAGCCACTGCAGGTGATCCCCAGGCAAGCAGGGCCTGCAGTGGACCTCAGCAGTCCTACAGCAGAGGGGCCTGACTGGTAGAAGGAAAACTAAGAAACAGAAAGAAGTAACTTCATCATCAACAAACTGGAGGTCCACTCAGAGACCCAATCTGAAAGTGAACAACTACAAAGACGACGGATAAATCCACAAAGCGGATAAATCCACAAAGATGGGAAGAAACCACTGTAAAAAGGATGAAAACACCTGAAACCAGAACGCCTCTCCTCCTACAAAGGATCACAACTCCTCATCAGCAAGAGAACAAGGCTGGATGGAGAGGGTGATGAATTGGCAGAATCAGGCTTCAGAAGGTAGGTAATAAGAAACTTCTGTGAGCTAAAAGAACATGTTCTAACCCAATGCAAAGAAACTAAGAACGTTGAAAAAAGATTTGACGAAATGCTAATGAGAATAAACAACGTAGAGAGAAATATAAGTGAATTGATGGAGCTGAAAAACACAACATGAGAACTTCACAAAGCATACATAAGTTTCAGCAGCCAAATTGACCAGAAGAAAGGATATCAGAGAACGAAGATCAACTCAATGAAATAAAATGAGAAGGCAAGATTAGAGAAAAAAGGGTAAAAAGGAATGAACAAAGTCTCCAGGAAATATGGGACTGTGAAAAGACATAATCTATGTCTGATAGGCATACCTGAATGTGATGGAAAGAATGAATCCAAGCTGGAAAATACTCTTCGGGATATTATCCAGGAAAACTTCCCCAACCTGGCAAGGCAGGCCAATATTCAAGTCCAGGAAATACAGAGAACACCACAAAGATATTCCTCAAGAAGAGCAACCCCAAGGCACATAATCGTCAGATTCACTAGGGTTGAAATAAAGAGAAAATGCTAAGGGCAGCCAGAGAGAAAGGTCGGGTTACCCACAAAGTAACTCACAGCAGATCTCTCATCAGAAAACCTACAAGCCAGAAGAGAGTGGGGGCCAATATTCAACATCCTTAAAGAAAAGAACTTTCAACCCAGAATCTCCTATCCATCCCAACTGAGCTTCATAAGTGAAGGAAAAATAAAATCCTTTACAAACAAGCAAGTACTCAGAGAGTTCATCACCACCAGGCCTGCTTTACAAGAGCTCCTGAAAGAGGCACTAAACATAGAAAGGAACAACCAGTACCAGCCACTCCAAAACATACCAAATGGTAAAAAGCATCAACACAATGAAGAAACTGCGTCAACTAACAGGCAAAACAGCCAGGTAGCATCAAAATGGCAGGATCAAATTCACACATAACAATATTAACCCTAAATGTAAATGGACTAAATGCCCCAATCAAAAGACACAGACTGGAAAATTGGATAAAAAGACAAAACCCATTGGTGTGTTGTATCCAGGAAATCCATCTCACATGCAAGGATACACAAAGGCTCAAAATAAAGGGATGGAGGAAGATTTACCAAGCAAATGGAGAGCAAAAGAAAGGAGGAGTTGCAATTCTCATCTCAGATAAAATAGACTTTAAACCAACAAAGATCAAAAGAGACAAAGAAGGACATTACATAACGATAAAAGGATCAATGCAACAAGAAGAGCTAATGATCCTAAATATATACACACCCAATACAGGAGCACCCAGATACATAAAGCAAGTTCCTAATGACTTACAAAGAGACTTAGACTCCCACACAATAATAGTGGGAGACTTTAACACCCCATTGTCAA
>NW_016107338.1:10259273-10273886 GCF_001604975.1 Cebus imitator | reverse complement strand
TTGTGGAAGACAGTGTGGCGATTCCTCAAGGACCTAGAAACAGAAATTCCATTTGACCCAGCAATCCCATTACTGGGTATATATCCAAAGGATTATAAATCATTCTACTATAAGGACACATGCACACGAATGTTCATTGTAGCACTGTTTACAATAGCAAAGACCTGGAACCAACCCAAATGCGCATGGATGAAAGACTGGACAGGGAAAATGTGGCACATATACACCATGGAATACTATGCAGCCATCAAAAACGATGTGTTCGTGTCCTTTGTAGGGACATGGATGAACCTGGAAACCATCATTCTCAGCAAACTGAATAAGAACAGAAAATCAAACAACTGCATGTTCTTACTCATAGGTGGGTGTTGAACAATGAGAACACATAGACACAGGGAGGGGAGCATCACACACTGGGGTCTGTTGGGGGAAAAAAGGGGAGGGACAGTGGGGGGTGGGGAGTTGGGGAGAGATGGCATGGGGAGAAATGCCAGATATAGGTGATGGGGAGGAAGGCAGCACATCACACTGCCATGTGTGTACCTACGCAACAATCTTGCATGTTCTTCACATGTACCCCAAAACCTAAAATGCAATACAAAAAAATTAAAAAATTAAAAAAAAATTAGAGAGGGCATGGATGGAAAAACATTCCATGCTCATGGTTAGGAAGAATTAATATCATGAAAATGGCCATACTGCCCAAAGTAATCTATAGATTCAACGTTATCCCCATCAAGCTACCTAAGACCTTCTTCACAGAACTGGAAAAAAAACACTTTAAACTTCATATGGAATCACAAGAGAGCCCACATTGTGAAGACAATCCTAAGCAAAAAGAACAAAGCCAGATGAATCACACTGCTGGACTTCAAACTATACTACAAGGCTACAGTAGTAATCAAAACAGCATGGTACTGATACCACGGCAGAGATATAAACCAATGAAACAGAACAGAGGCCCCAGAAGCAACACCACACATCTACAACCATCTGATCTTTGACAAACGTCACAAAAACAAGCAATGGGGAAAAGACTCTATGTTTAATCAATGGTGTTGGGAAAACTGGCTAGCCACGTGCAGAAAGCAGAAACTGTACCCCTAACTGTCACCTTACACTAAAATTAACTCCAGATGGATTAAAGATTTAAACATAAAACATAACACAATAGAAACACTAGAAGAAATCGTAGGCAAAACCATCCAGGACATAGGCATAGGCAAGGACTTCATGACTAAACCACCAAAAGCAATGGTAGTAAAAGCCAAGATAGACAAATGGGATCTAATTAAAATTCATAGCTTCTGTACAGCAAAAGAAACCATCACTAGAGCAAATCAGCAACAGAATGGGAAAAAATTTTTGCAATCTACCGACCTGACAAAGGGCTAATATCCAGAATCTACAAAGAACTAAAACAGATATATAAGAAAAAAACAAACAATCCCATTCAAAAGTGAGCAAGGGATATGAACAGACACTTTTCAAAAGAAGACATATATGAGGCCAACAAACATAGGCAAAAATGCTCATCATCACTGGTCACTAGAGAAATGCAAATCAAAACCACAATGAGATACCATCTCATGCCAGTTAGAATGGTGATCATCAAAAAGTCTGGAGACAACAGATGCTGGAGAGGATGTGGAGAAATAGGAACACTCTTACATAGTTGGTGGGAGTGTAAACTAGTTCTACCATTGTGGAAGACAGTGTGGTGATTTCTCAAGGATCTAGAAACAGAAATTCCATTTCACCCAGCAATCCCATTACTGGGTATATACCCAAAGAACAATAAATCATTCTACTGTAAAGACACATGCACACGTATGTTTATTGCAGCCCTGTGTATAACAGCAAAGACCTGGAACCTACCCAAATGCCCTTCAATGATAGACTGGACAAAGAAAATGTGGTATATATACACCATGGAATACTATGTAGCCATAAAAAACAATGGGTTCGTGTCCTTTGTAGGGACTTGGATCAATCTGGAAAGCATCATTCTTAGCAAACTGACACAAGAACAGAAAGGCAAACACCGCATGTTCTCACTCATAGGTGGGTGTTGAACAATGAGAACACGTGGACTCAGGGAGAGAAGCATCACACACTGGGGGCAGTTGGGGAGGGTAGGGGAGAGACAGCAGGTGGTGGGGAGGGAAGGGAGGGTGGGGAGGGAAAACATCGGGAGAAATGCCAAATATAGTATGCACCTAAAGTAAAATAAATAAATTTAAAAAAACCTCAGTACTATCCAGCTGGGGACATGATGAACCTGAAAAGGTAGGAAATTTACAACTAAAGAGTTGCAAGAATTAGATACTATGTGTCAGCAAAAATAGGGGAGGATTCCTAGGATTGGATTATGAGGATGCTTGAGCATGGGAGCTAGAATGGAAAACCGGGTAAGAGTCCATTGATGTGGGGTATTTTTTCAGGACACAGGATTTAACACCTTATTTAGGAGCCCAAGAGGTGGGGCAAATTGTTGCTGGAATGGCTCTTAGATGCCTGGAAAAAGTAATGTTCAATACTTAATGAAGTGGAAATACTGTAACTGGTATGGCACAAGAAAAAGTGGAAAGCATATAAGGGAGAGAATAAGTATCATTTGAAGCCATGAGATTAGCTGCAGTGACAGTGGGTTCAGTTTATATTATGAACCTCCCATTTCACCTCCCCTCAGTTACTATGGAATGGCTGAGCCTATGTGGAAAAATAGACCTATTCAGCCAATAGGTGGACAGTGGAGATCTTGAGAATGCACCTCTCAGATTTCTGACTTCATGAAACCAAACAGACCAGGAGCCCTGGATGCCATGGTCTGAAATACATTAGGCTATCTGCACTGAGGATATAATTCCCACAGACTGCTTCAAGCCAATCCTCAGCAGGGATTCTAGGGCAGCTCCCTTGCTGAGAGACATGGAACTGTCCTGTCATGTTCCTTGCCCAGTCTCATGTAATGTCACTCTATGAATGCACAGCTTAGAGTTCAGCCAACGACTCAAGGTGACTCTTAGGTAGATTTATGGAGCTCTTTCTCCACATAGCATCTGCCTCTCCAGTATAAAAACCTGCAAATTCAAGTGGCCTCGGCTTCCCTGAACTCCAGCTAACTCAACAAACTGCCATGCTCTACTTGCATTCCCTCTCTTTGCTCTCTGGTCTAGAAGGTGACTCTCATCAGAAAACTAGAGGATCATAAGGTAGACGTCATTTGTTTTTAATTCTCAGGGATCAGAGGCCTGCACTATCAATCATTTAATATCTAGAGACAAATGCATTTTCAATGCATTTTGTCCAGTTTATTGACTGTCTATGGCAATAGGATCAGTCTGTTTCCAAATAATTATCACAGCTGACAGCAAGAAGTCTCAAATAATATATTCATTAAATATTACAACCTTAACAATAGCCACAGTAACAACAAAAACAGGTAATATCTATTAGGATCTTCTGTGTATTAGTTACTATTTTAAGTACCTTACATATATTCATTTAATCTTCTGAATAGCCCTACTAAGTTGGTAGTACTATTATCCCCATTCAATTGAGAAAACGGAAATGCAGAGATGTTAAATAACGGTTACCAACACAAGACACCTAGTTAAATTTGAACTTCAGATAAATAATAATTTTCTATTGTAATTATATCTAATACAATATTTGGGACATACTTATATGAAACAATTATTTGTTATCTGAAATTCAAACTTAACTGGGCATCCTGTATTTTTGCTATATCTGGTAACCCTAAACTTCCCCAAGCTTCCACAGCTACTCAGCTGCATAGCAGGACATGGAACCAGGCAGTCTGGCTCCAAAACTCACATCCTTTACCATAGTGCTGCTCTACTATCATTGGAAAAGTATTAACTATTTGCCACAGGCTTATAGATACTTCTTCAGATCCGGTTCTTTGGTTTTCTGAATTCAAGATTAGAAATGCCATGTTGTAGTCATTAAAAAGGAATGATCAAGTATCCCATGTTGGACTATTATCCAGAGCAGAGATAGTTTGTTGGGGGTCATTGGGTGTCGGAGAACTATCTTCTGAGAGAGGGGGAGTTGTCCCCCAACTGAGTATTCGTATGAGCTTTATTCAGTTCCAGCCATGGCCCTTACTTTTGATTGTGGCCCTCCATAATGCCAGCCCCTTCTTTGACTTATATGGTAGGGACCTAAAATTCTGTCATTTTGGACCTTGCAAGTTTTAAAATTAGTATCACTCAAAAGCTATCATCAGCTAGGTGTCAGCTATAACTACATTTACTTTTGTGAAGTATTTTCAAAATCCTCTAATGCTTGATGTTCTGTGGTAGGATTAAAAAGTTTAGAAAAACTAATGACATTGGTCTTTCTCAACTTAAGCAAATCAGTCTAGGTAGAAGAGATAGCCACAAACACAATGATAACAGTTATCACTTACAAAGTAATTAATACGTGCTAGTCAATTTATTATTTATCATTTATAATCTTGGCATTTAATTATAGTTTGGTAAGTTCTTCATCTATAAAAATGGGAAAACAGTAATAGCTTAAGTAACTCACCTAAAGTTACCCATTCAATAAATTAGGAACTGGGATTCGAACTTAGTTCTGTTTGACTCCAAGGCTTGGACTTTTCAAAAATTACTGCATGCTACCTCCACAATTGACTTAAACCTCAGACCATAAGTGCTATAGCAGAGCTGTCAATGAAGAGTTAGGGGAGCATTCATAACTAGTGCCTCCTCCTCAATACCTAGTAAAGGGGCTATTCATAATTATAATTGCTGTAGATTATTGAGATGGTATGTAGTAATTAATCTTATTGTTAGTGTTATAATATTTGTAAAGAAACTATAAGACTTTTTTTCTGACAACTATGATGAGTAAACTGGTAATTGACTGACCCTATTACCATATAATAATGGTAGAAAATATCATGTATATTTAATTGTGCTTGTATAGGTATCGATGATATAATGTTGCAATATGACTATAGACATTATAATTACATGAAAAATAATACTAAGTTGAAGAATAATTTCATGACAGTAAATCAGTCTAAAATAAATTAAAATAGAATGCTCCAAATTGATGGCATTAAAAATAAGAATATGAGTAAAAAGATAGGAACTGACAAAGCAGTTTCAACACTACTGTTCAACCAAAGATACGCCTTTGGAGAAAACTGTTAAGTAAGGATTTCTCAGGAATAACAAGTGTGAACATATTCTGGCTCTACAGACATCAGGGATATTCAGAAAAGGTGAGTCGATAGACAGTAGTATCAACTGTGGCCCTGAAAACATGTTGAGATGTCCATAAACGTTTTCAGAAATGCTTCTTATAGCCACTTCATGGAAACTACAACTGAGTTCTCCAGTTGCAGTAGGAGAGGTCTGTGTGCCTGTATGTTGAGCAAAGGGATGAAAATTTGTGATTAAAAAATCTGTAAAAAATTTACATGCATTGGGGTTCATGTTAAATTTTGTCTGTCAAGTATAAATAGAAATAATGATCTAGCCAAAGTTCCTGTTCTTTCCTAGAAATATGAGGTTATTAGAAGTACTTGGTTCTTTATTGCAAATTTTAACTGTTTTTGTCTGTATAGGGTATAAATTTCAAAAGTAAAAGAATTCAGATCTTAGTTTAAATGCATAGAAGTATAACTTTATTATTCTAAGTCATAAAGCACTAAAATTTATTTTCTAATTTTATTTTATTTAAAACCCATCCATAATTTCCCTCTATTCTAAGCTATATCAAATTAACCACTAGATATGACTAGTTTGTACCTCTAGACTATTTCCTTCAGCATGAATTCTTTTCAAAGATAAATTATTTCTGATTAAATTATAATATAGGAAAACTAAAGGTTTACTAGCATTTTTCATTAATCAATTAATAATGAATGGTAGTCAGAATCCTCTGGAGAAAAAAAAAAACCCAAGTTGGTTTCTTTTCTTTTTAACCCCCATATAAAAAAGGTATATAAACCTACAATAAAGTGACATATCTGAAATTGAAGTCCTTTGGCTTAGAAACAGTCTTATTTTTATCCTTTGAAAAGTACCTACCTGTACGCCCTGGTTTCTTAAAGCACTGCCCATCTCTGCTGAATAAGAAAAAAGTAGGATTATTCCAATTTGGTTGAAGGCTTTCCCAGATCACATTCAGGGAATAGGCTAGATCCCAGCCCTTCTTTTCCAAAAGGCTGAAATGGCAGAATTCATGGGGTATAGTATTTCTTCTCCTTAACACTGTGTGCTTCTCTTTTGCACATACCCTCCTCTCTCTAACAGCTATATCTGAGCCAACCCATTGTCAGTCACTGGAAGTATGGGTTTAAGGGTTACACTGTGAGCTACTGTCCATTTGTTCTGAGGTCTAAGCCCTTTCTTTGCAGGGCACGGTATATAGGGTATGTTGAAAGAGGAAGCACTGTAATAGAATGGGTATAACTCTGCCTTCTTGTTCCATTTTGGCCCTAAATTGTATTCCTGCTTAGTGTAGAGATGATGTAAAACTTTGGATGTCTACTGGCAATTTGTAAGCATTTCTGTGGCACAGCAAGGCAAAGTATAAGCTTCTATGATGCTCTGTTTACCTACTAAATGCAAATAGCCAATTTATACACTTTTTAGACCTTTCCTCCCTCCCTTGCTTTCTATCCTGAAATTTGGTTAAATATTTTTAAACAATGAAAATTGCTAAATTGTCTCTATTTAATTTATTATTTTAAACTTCAACTTTTATTTTATTATTATTATTACTGTTTTTGAGACAGAGTTTCACTTTGTTTCCCAGGCTGGAGCGCAATGGGTTGATCTTGACTCACTGCAACCTCCACCACCCGGGTTCAAATGATTCTTATGCCTCAGCCTCCCAAGTAGCTGGGATTACAGCCATGTATCACCACACCTGGCTAATTTTTGTATTTTTAATAGAGATGGGGTTTCACCATGTTGGCCAGGCTTGTCTTGAACTCCTGGCTTCAAGTGATCCATCCGCCTTGGCCTCCCAAAGTGCTAGGATTGCAGGTGTGAGCCACTGCATTCGGCTCAACTTTTGTTTTAGATTAAAGAGGCATATGAGCAGGTTTGCTACATGGGAACATTGTGTGATGCTAATGTTTGGGGTATGGATCCTGTCACCCATGTAGTGAACCTAATACCTGATACCCAGTTTTTCAACCAATCTAGTAGTCTACAGTGTCTATTGTTCCCATATTTATGTCCATGTGTGCTCAATGTTTAGCTCTCATTTATAAATGGGAATATGTGACACTTGGTTTTTGTTCCTGTGTTAATTCACTTAGGATTAGGGCTGTCAGCTGCATCCACGTTGCTGCAAAGGACTTGATTTCTTTTTTTACGGATGCATAGCATTCCACAGTATATATGTACCACATTTTCTTTATCCAGTCCACCACTGATGGGCACATGAGTTGATTCCATGTCATTGCTATTGTGAATAGTGCAGACATGAACATAGGAGAGCATGTGTCTTTTTGGTAGAATGATTTTTATTCCTTTAGGTATATACCTAGTAATGGAATTGCTAGGTTGAAGGGTGTCTCTATTTTCAGTTCTTTCAGAAGTTTCCAGATTGCTGGACTAGTTTACATTCCCACCAACAGTATATAAGCATAACCTTTTATCTGCAGCCTCACCAGCATCTGCTGTTTTCTGACTTTTTAATAATAGCCATTCTGATTGGTGTGAGATGATATCACACTATAGTTCTGATTTGCATTTCTCTAATGATTTGTGATTCTGAGCATTTTTTCATGTTTGTTGGCTGCTTGTATGTCTAATTTTGAGAAGTGTCTATTCATGTTCTTTGGTCGCTTTTTAATGGGTTGTTTTTTCTTGTTAATTTGTCTAATTTTCTTATAGATTCTGGGTATTAGACCTCTGTTGGATGCATAGTCTGTGAATATCTTCTCCATTCTGTAGACTGTCTGTTTACTCTGTTGATAGTTTATTTTGCTGTGCAGAAGCTCTTTAGTTTAATCAGGACGCACTTGTCTATTTTTGTTTTTTGAAAAGTTGAAAATGTTTTTAAAAAGTGTTAAGTTTCAATACCTTTGTGCACTTCCTATTTTTTACCTAAAAGGAAAGAATGATATAATTTCTGCTCCCAACAAATTTATGGGATTACAGTGATAAATTAATGAATGACAATAAATATGCTTCAGAAATCAATGTGAAACCATTTTTCAATGTTTAGTGCTGATACTTGTTATAACTTAGTAGTATGACAAAACATAAAGTTATTGGATGTTTAATTGCATCATGGAAATTCATTCAGGGAATCATAGGAGTTGTACTTGAAAAGATAACAGCTAGAAGGCTGAAAACAGTTAAATGTTCTTAATTCAATCTGGGTTCAAAAGCAAAGAGGAGAGGAACGCGAAGCCAGTGTCTTCCAGAGTGAAAAGGCAGCTGTTGAGCATATGATCTTAGCGTCAGACACCTTCCCTGGCCTCCATTAAGGCTAGGAACATACATAAAGGAATGACACATTCTCCAGCTTGAGGGTGCAAGCTCTGTGCCTTGGATGCTTGTATTCATTTTTCACAAATAAGGCGAATCTGACATAAATTTACTGACTCCTGCTATGTCCTATTGGTGTGTAATGATGGTTGTGATAATAAAAAAACTGGTAAGGTAGCGGCCCTTTCTAATGAAAATCAGTAAAGTCCTTTTATAAAAAAAATGGTTGCATACTTACATTGGGACTAATTAAGGAAACAACTTGACCCATGGGAGACAAAGAAAAGCAAGACAGCACGACGGCCCACCCGGGAACAACACAGAGCCAGGAAAACCTCCCACTCCAGGGAAGCAGTGAATGAATGTGTGACCCCAGGGAACCATGATTCTCCTACAGATCTTTGCAACCCTCAGGTCAAGAGATCTCTTTGTGAACCCACTCCACCAGGGCCTTCAGTCTGACAGAGCTACCTGGAGTCTCCATAGAACAGTTGCTCATGCATGCATAGATACCCTGGAACCTTAGATACTCGGGCTTTCTGGCAAAAGTAGCTGCACCTCCAGCAAAGTGGGAGGTTAAACATCTGCACGCACCCCTAGGAAAGAGGCTAAATCCAGTGGCCTGAGCAACAACAGTCTGCAGATCCTATTTCCAGAGCATCTCACAAGATAAGACCCACTGGCTGGGAATTCTGGCCAGCCACTGGTAGCACCATTGCACCTCCCTGAGAAAGAGCTCCTGCTGGGAGGGGCAGGCCACAATCTTGGCTGTTTAGGTATCTTAGCTGCTCCAGTCTTCAGGTTTTAGAGTCTGAGCTGACCAGGGGCAGAAGGGATCCCCAGCACAGCACAGCTGCTCTACAAAATGTGGCCAGGCTGCTTTTTAAAGCAGTTTCCCAATCCTGTTACTCCTCACTGGGTGGAACCTCCCAAATGGGGTCTCTGTCCACCTCCTACATATGTCTTTGGGCTGGCAAGGGGCCCACATGTCCCTGAGACGAAGCTCCCAGAGGGAAAAGCAAGGTGCCATCTTTGTTGTTTCACAGTCCTCCCTGGTGATACCTCCAGGTACTAGAAAATCGAAAGTGACAAGGGACTGGAGCAGGCCCTCAGGATACTGCAGCAGCCCTATGGAAAAGTGGCCAGACTGTTTTGTGGGTGCCGATTCCCATATCTCCCCACTGGGCAGGTCCTCCAGGCCTGGGTCTCCAGCCATCCCGTCAGTTATTGAGCCAGTAGCAACTGAGCAACTCCCTAAACAGAGCCTCCAGGGGCACATGAAAGTCTCTCTGCCACTGCCTCTACAGTGGAACCACCCTTGCCACCCTCAAACTAACAAAGGGGCAAAGACCCTAAGTGCCTTATCCATACCTCTTAAAAGCTGCAGTTGACCCAAGAAGAAGAGGCCAGTCTGTCTCCCACAAATCCCACACATCCCCCACTGCTTTTCACCACACAAGGAACTCCGGGCTTGGGTCCACAGCACAGACTTTCCCTCCTGATTGCACTGAGTGATTGCTGACCTGCAGCTCTCTGGGGAGGAGCCTCCAGGAGACAAGCAAACAACACTTGGCCATAATCACAGTACTAAGGTCCCTTCCTCTACTGCCTCCGAGTTGGGGAAGGAAGATAAACACTGAGATCTCTCTATAGATTAAGTGGGCACCCCAGGAGTGCCAAGTCACTACCTACAGCCAGCACTTAAGGGGGAGAAGAACCTATACATTCAAAGCATAGAGAGGGAAAATAGCTGCAACCATGAGGAAACATAGAGGAGTCATACTCATTGAGCAAGAGTATACCAACTAACCAATAAACCTAAGTCCCACCAGTTGGATCACATCCCAAAGCTTCCACACTAAATACACACACACACACACACACACACACACACACACACACACACACGCATTTCCTTTTAGAAAAAGTTGACAAGATTTTGATAATTATCACCTTTATTTGTTACACAAGTACTGCATGGTCTCACTCATAAGCGGGAACTAAATAATGAGACTGCATGGACACAAAAAGGGAACAACACACACTGGGGCCTACATAAGGGTGGAAAGTGGGAGAAGNAAAAACACCTAACAGGTCTGCCAGAGCTGAATAACACAATACAAGAATTTCACAGTGCAATCACAAGTATTAACAGAATAATAAACCAAGCTTAGGAAAGAATCTCAGAACTTGAAGACCAGTTATCTGAAATGACAGTCAGACAAAAATGTAAAAAAAAGAATAAAAAGGAATCAACAAAACCCTGCAGAAGTACGGGATTATGTAGAGGCCAAATATATTCTGACATCCCTGAAAGGGAAGGGGAGAAGGCAAACAATGTGAAAAACATATTTCAGGATATCATGCATGAAAACTTCTCCATACTTGCTAGAGGGGCCAAGAGTCATACTCAGGAAATACAGAGAACTCCTACAGGATCCATACAAAAACAACATCCACAAAACAAATAATCATCAGATTTTCCAAGGTCAAAATGAAGGTAAGAATGTCAAAGGCAGCTAAAGAGAAAGGGCAGATCATCTACAAAGCAAATTCCATCAAGCTAAGAGTAGAACTCTCAGCTGAAACCCTATAAGCCATGAGAGATTGGACACCTATATTCAACGTTCTTAAAGAAAAAATCTTCAACCAAGAATTTCATATTAAGCCAAACTAAGCTTCCAAAGTGAAGGAGAATTAAAAATCTTTTCAGATAGGCAAATGTTGAGGTAGTTCATTACCACCAGACCTGCTTCACAAGAGATCTTCAAAGGAACATTAAATATAGAAAGGAAAGACTGTTACCAGCTAATACAAAATCACATTTAACACACAGACCAGTGTCACTATCAAGCAACCACACAAGCCAACATAATTACCAACTCACATAACAGCACAATGACAGGATCAAAACCACATATATCAGCCAGGCATGGTGGCTTCTGTCTACAATCCTAGCACTTTGGGAGGCTGAAGTGGGTGGATCGCTTGAGGTCAGGAGTTCAAGACCCATCAGGCCAACATGGTGAGACCCCATTTCTACTAAAAGACAAAAATTAGCTGGACCTGGTGGCAGGCGCCTGTAATCCCAGCTTCTCAGGAGGCTGAGTAAGGAGAATTGCTTGAACCCAGGAAGTGGCGGTAGAAGTGAGCTGAGATTGTGCCACTGCACTCCAGCGTGGGTGACAGAGTGAGACTCCATCTCAAAAAAACAACCCCCCCCCCTCACATATGTCATACTAACCTTGAATGTAAACAGGCCAAATGCTCCACTTAAAAGGCACAGTGTGGCAAGCTGGATAAAAAAGCAAGACTCTATGATATGCTGTCTTCATGAGACCCAACTCACAAGAAATAACACTCATACGTTCAAAATAAAGGGATGGAGGAAAATATACCCAACATATAGAAAACAGAAAAGCAGGGTTACAATTCTAATTTCAGACAAAACAGATTTCAAACCAACAGTGATCAAAAAAGACAAACAAGGACATTACATAATGGCAAAGGGTTCAATTCCACAGGAAGGCCAAACTATCCTAAATATATATACCCCCAACACAAGACCTTTCAGATTCATAAAGCAAGTTCTTAGATACCTACAAAGAGAAAAACACTCCAACACAATAATAGTGGGACACTTTCACACTCCACTATCAGTATCGGACAGATCATCAAGGCAGAAAATTAACAAAGATATTCAGGACCTAAACTCAGCATTGGTCCAAATAGACGTGATAGACCTTTAAAGAACTCTCCACCCAAAAGCAACAGAATATACATTCTTCTCATTGCCATGTGGCACATATTCTAAAATCAATCACATAATTGGACATAATCCTCAAAAAATGTAAGAGAACTGAAAGCATACCAAACACACTCTTGGACCACAACATAATAAAAATAGAGGTCAAGATTATGAATATTGCTCAAAACCATGTAATTACATGGAAATTAAAAAACAAGCTTCTGAATGACTTTTGAATAAATAATGAAATTAAGGCAGAAATCCAGAAGTTCTTTGAAAATAATGAGAACAAAGACACAATATACCAGAATCTCACATAGCTAAGGCAGTATTAAGAGGGAATTTCATAGTACTAAATGCCCACATTGAAACGCAACCCTAAGCAAACAGAACAAAGCTGGAGACATCATGTTACCCAACTTCAAAGTATACTACAGGGCTATAGCAACTAAAACAGCATGGTACTGGTACAAAAACAGGCACATAGACCAATGAAACAGAATAGCCCAGAAATAAGGCTGCATATCCACAACTATCTGATCTTGAACAAAGGACAAATACACACAATAGGGAAAAGAGTCTCTATTCAATAAATGGTGTTGGGACAACTGGCTAGCCATACGCAGAAGACTGAAGCTGGAGGTCTTCTTTACACCATACAAAAATCAACTAAAGACAGACTGAAGACTTAAATTTAAGACTCAAAACCATAAAAACCCTGGAAGACAACCTAGGCAGTACCATTCTAGATGTAGCAATGGGTAAAGATTTCATGAAAAAGACAACAAAAGCAACTGCAACAAAAGCAAAAATTGGCAAGTAGGATCTAATTAAACTTAAGAGCTTCTGCACAGCAAAAAAACCATCAACAGAGTAAAAACACAACCTACAGAATGGGCGAAACTATTTGCAAACTATGCATCTGACAAAGGTCTAATATCCAGCATCTATAAGGAATTTAAATTTACAAGGGAAAAACAACCCCATTAAAAAGTGGGCAAAGGACATGAACAGACACTCCTCAAAAGAAGACATACATGAGACCAAGAAGCATTTTTTAAAAAACTTAATATCACTGATTAGAGAAATGCAAATCAAAAGCACAATCAGATACCATCTCACATCAGTCAGAATGGCTATTATTAAAAAGTCAAAACATAACAGATGCTGGCAAAGTTGCATAGAAAAGAGAATGCTTATCCACTGTGGGTGAGAGTGTAAGTTAGTTCAACCACTGTGGAAAGCAGTTTGGCAATTCCTCCAAGAGCTAAAAGCAGAACTACCATTTGACCCAGCAATCTTATTACTGGGTATATATCCAGAGGAATAAAAATCATTCTACCATAAAGACACATGCATGCAATGTTCACTGCAGCAGTATGCACAGCAGCAAAGACATGGAATCAACCTAAATGCCCATCAGTGACAGACTGTATTAAAAAAATGTGTTACATATCCATCATGGAATACTATGAAGGCATAAAAAAGAACAAGATCATGTCTTTTGCAGAGACGTGAATGGAGTTGGAGGCTATTAGCAAACTAACATAGTAAAGAAAATCAAATACTGCATGTTATCACCTATAAGTGGGAGCTAAATGATACAAACATATGAACTAGGGTCTGCTTGAAGGTGGAGGTGGGAAGGAGATGAGCAGAAAAGGTAATTATTGGATACCAGGTTTAACACATGGGTAATGAAATGATCTGTACAACAACCCTCATTACACGTCTTTACATATGTAACAAACATTCCCATGTATCCCTGTTACAGGTGTGAGGCACCAGGCTGGCCTAAAATAAAAGATTTTTATAAAGAAAAAAAAAATCATGGTTGTAATTGCATTCTTACACTATTTCAGTCCTGTTACTTTTCAGTTACTTCTTAAAGAGTTGCATTCGAGATCGATCCAAGATGGCCGTCTAGGAACAGCTCAGGATTGCAGCTCCCAGTGGAAGTGCAGAGGGTGAGTGGACAACGCATTTTTATTGCCCACAGACTAGGAAATTCCCAGGCGGAGGAGCTCCATGGGTTGCCTGCATGGCTGTTTTGGCCAGCGTGGCTGTACCGGCCAGCTCCGCTGCTTTGCCCCGCGTGGCTGCTTTGTCGGCACCCCGGAGCAGCGGTTCTCCGTACAAAATACGCCGGTCCGGGTGCCCTTTTAGCTTGCGATTGGAGCCACGGGAAGTCACCCATTCATCTGTCTAAAAAGGGGACTGAACAGGGAACCAGGACAGTAGATTCCAGGGCAAAAAAAGTGCCACGAATCTCAGTGCCGCTGTTTAAGCCAGCACAGTGAGTTGTCACATGGGAAAAAACACACCGCGGCGCCTCTTCAACAGGCAACTGGAACACCAACTTAAAAAAAA